>NW_024347790.1:4171192-4360635 GCF_902729225.1 Pteropus medius | reverse complement strand
CTCTCTCTCCAGCTTATTATTATATTACAATGAGCAGCATTTAGATTACATTTAAGAAACCATGTGATAGGAAGAAGTGTCATTTACTGCCTGGTAAGAATTCACTTCATCAATTTGCATTGAGCAATGTGAATTTCTGGGTTATGTTTAGATCACAAAGTCCCAGAGCATAAATGTTATGAACTGAATGTTTGTGTCTCCTCAAAATTCATATGTTGAAACCCTATCTCACAATAGGACAGTATTAGGAGATGAGGCCTTTGGGAAGTAATTATGGTGACATGATGTCGTGAAGTTGGAGCCCTCATGATTGGGTTAGTGCCCTTATGAGAATCCCGAGAGAGCTTGCTTTCCTCTGCTCTTCACCATGTGAGAAGACAAAGAGATGAAAACATTCTAGAGATGCATGGTGGTGATCTATGGACTAGGAGTCACCAGACATCAAATCTGCCAGCACCTTGATCTTGGACTTCTCAGTCTCCAGAACGGTGAGAATAAATGTTTGTTGTTTAACCTACTCAATCTATGCTTTTCTTTTTGTGTTACAGCAGCCTGAATGGACTAAGACAATAAACTCGGCTCTGATAGCCTCGGGCTTAATTAATAACCATAAAATAATTCATTGCTGGAGGATCAGATTTTCTTCCTTTTATAGTCTGCAGTGTGAACTACTTTGAATTTCTTTGTGATTGTCTGCTAGAGATAAGACAGAGACAAGATAGAGGGAAGTCTAGAGTCTCCTTTCCTTAAAGGAACCTGGCTGTCCCTCTGGGTGGACCTGGTTGGGGTCGGTTGCCTATCCACTGAGATGAGGTTTCATTAGCTTCAAAATCTCCAGAGGCCCCTGCTGGATTTCTCTTTCTGCAATATTCTGGAGAATTAAAGTTTGGTCTAGAATATTTGCTGAAAAATCTTGTATCAATTCTTGTTTTTAACAATCTCCTAAAATTTTAAATCAGTAAATCTGGTATGGCTTCAACACAGTCTATTTTTTGTTGTTGTTTATGTAAATTTCTCTCTTTGTTTTGTTGAATTCGTTTTCGCAGTTATCCCTTTTGATAGCAATGTAAAGAGAGATGTTAGAGTGTGTTCTCTCTTAGCATCATATGATTATTAATAGTAAGATCCTCAATGCAGATTACTATGTCGACTCAACAATATCCTTAAATAGGGAGGTTTGTTCCTGTTGACACAGGTAGGTCCTGTTTTGATTTTAGGTCTTTTTCAATTAGCACCTATGTTCGAAGACAACTTAATACAGTAGTTTTAAGCTTTCTTATCAAGCAAAAAAGCAAGGACTGCAACTCGGGATATCAGGAATCGCCAAACTGAAGGCTTATCTCAAGGTTATTTTTTTAAAAGTCAGAAGTAGATATATTATTGGTTGAAAATTCAAATACAGGATACTATAGACTTCTAACTTCTCAATGGTATCTTCCCAAGGGAATTCGTGAAGCAGTTTGCACCAGAAGATAAATAAAATTTACTTTTTTGAAAACTGAGCTGTAAGACAAAGACCACATCATTGCCACACACAATTAGGAGAGACAAAAATGTTACCTGCTTTTCACTTGTATTTAACAATCCACCTATTTTTTCCTCAGGGAAAGTGATTCAGTTAGAAAAATTCTTAATCGTATAACTCAGCAAATAGAGCCATCAGCCAGCTTCGGCATTTTTCTAAGAAATGGATTACTTTGAAAGCTCTGTGTGTGTCCTTAGTGTCAGTGTGTGTGTGTGTGTGTGTGTGTGTGTGTGTGTGTTACACTTGTGATTTCAGAGACTAGCTAGAAGAAAAGAGGCATAAGTAGCAGAAAAGTATAAACATTTCCGGTGGTCAATTTTTTAAAATTACAGAGCTCAACATTCATCCAAATTGGGTCTATTAATCATTTTCTCAGTAGAAAAAAACATTAAAGTAGATGGTTTGACTGATTTTTAGAGAAAGAGAATAGATCTTTTAAAATTGTTCATAAGAATGGTTCATCCTTTTCACTCTTGTAAAGAAATAATTGTGAATGTTAAATTATATAATTTTGTTGCCTGAAATGGTTTTTAAATGCTTGTCATTTTTTTCCACAGCAAAAGAGTATTTGAAATGGTGTTAGCTGCATTTACTGATTTCAAGTACAATACACATCGAAAGCAAATATGTATATCAATGTTATTTTATAAGTCTTTTTCAAACAAAATATCCCCTTTCTATGGATGGATACTGTTTAAAGGGCATTACATCTTGATATTGCCAAACTACAAAGAAAAGATAGCTTACTAGTTTTTTTGATAGAGAAAGGACTTATTTATCAGAGCCAACTTGGTAATTAGAGATTATTGGCTGAATTGTATTAGACTTATCTAGATTTCTGTAAGACAGACTCAAACTCAATAAATTGGAAAATAAAGAATGATGGGGAATAAAGAATAGGATCACCATCCTAAAAGTATACAATTTTATTTTAGTTTAATTTTATAGTCATGTGATTAAGAGAGGAAGCCTAGCTAGAAAGGTGTCTGTTTAGTCAGTCAATTTATGTTCTTTACACTTGATTTACTATCATGAAGCTGTACTATCTACTGAATTAAAATAATTGTAGAGACGTCAATGGATGCTCTTCATCTGGACTACTGATAATCCTATTTATTCACTGGGCTTAATACTCAAATCTAATTTTTGTATGCTTGGCTACATTTTAAAAAGCAGAGATCTTAAGTTCAAATTTTAAATACTCTTACTCTACCTTTCATACAACAAAAAATTATCTGGAAACGGGATAATGTTCTAGGCAAAGCCTGGCTGTAATTTCCCTTGGAGGAGACACTCCCCAGAAGAGGGGAGATAAGGAAATTGCTCTAAGTAACTGCTCTTCAATCTTGCTGTTTCCTCCTCCATTATTATATAAATGAAATAAAGATTGAAGGAACTTTAGCAACAGTCTTGATGAGGAAGAGAAGTTTTCGAAGAGCATCCAAAAAAAAAAAGGACAGAGGGAAGAGGGGAGAGAGCAGGAAACCCAAGTAGTAAGCGGGATGGGTGGAGAGAAATAAGGTGTATTCTCAACTAATTTGCCTTGACAGACCTGGATAGGGCACTTCAGTTTTATTTGGTTCTGGCATGAATTTGTGAGGTGCTTCCTTCTCCACTACCTACCTCTCTGAGTTACAGCTCCTTCACTGTCAGCTTGGGTGTCGTTAACATATTGGATCCTGGGCAGTTGTCCGGTCCCCCAATTTTAAGGACATCTCCAGTTACATCCATAGTGACAGCCCCTTGAGGTTTCTATGGGCCTGTTGTTATGGAAGCAGTTTCACAGGATCTAAAACCTTAGGAAAAAATGCCTAAAGGTCTGAAACTTGTTTCAGATCCAAAATAAATTTTTCCTTGGCATAATCGACTTGTTTTTTTAATGGATTAATTTATTCTTTAAATAATAAATCACAGTCATTAAAAAATAAGTTCTCTCTTATCCAGACTACTGAAGAAAAACAAAAACAAAAACAAAAAAAACAATACTTCTGGGACTTGTCTTTTCCTCCTATTGAGAAATTTTGTAAATGTTAGAGAAGGTGGAGCTGAGAAATGCTCCAGACTTTCAGTTCTGAGAATTTTCTTATAAGGAACTTCTGGTTCTCAGACAGAATGAGACACTCCTACATAGCTCTCTGTTCCCAGGCACATCGAATTAAGGTACTAACAGGGCTGTACTCATCTTCCATGGCTGCCGTTAACAGATTATCACTAACCTGGTGGTTTAAAATAACACAAATGTATTATCTTACCGAAGTCTAACAGGGTCATAGGGCTAAAATTAATACGTCAGCAAGACTGCTATCCATTCTGGAGCCATGGGGACAGTCTGTTTCTTTGCCTTTTCCAGCTTCTAGAGGCTCCTCGCCTTCCCTGGCTCCTGGACCCCTTCCTCCATCTTCAAAGTCAGCAACGCCAAATCTCTCGGACCCTCCTTGTGTCATCGCATCTCTTTCTCTGACCCCAGATGAAGAAGCTTTTCCACTTTTAAGGACTAATGAGATTTGATTAGATTGGGACCACCCAGATAATCCAGGATAATCTCCCCACCTCAAGGTGCTAAACCTTAAACACATCTGCAAAGCCCCTTTTGACATGTAAGATAACATATCTACAGGTTCCCAAGATTAGGACATGTATTAGGACATATCTTTGAGTTAGGTCATTATATCTATAGAAAACAATTCTCGTGAAATCTTTGTAGCAAACATGGGTCTATGAAAAAGACAGCAAACCAATAGATCTGGTTGTAAATAAGATTCAGGGAAAGTGGATAAATCAGATAAGTGGATACTAAGCTATTAATCACAGAGATTACTGATTGTATCAGACAATTCTGTTATGTGACACTTCAAATATTCTACCAAGGCACCACCACTTACTTTCCACAAATAGGTGGAAGATAAAAGGATGGAAAAGATAGCCTGTGAAAACGGTGAGCAGGAAAGCAGATGCACCAGAAAAAAAGACTTCAAGATAAGGAGTTGTGCCAGAAATAAAGAGGAATTTTTCAGCATGATAAAGGCATTGATTCATCAGGAAGATATAACAACCTTAATTATGCATGCGTCTAATAACAGAGATTCAAATGCATGAAGCAAAATTGATAGAACTAAGAATGAAATAGGCAAACCCACAAATATAAGTTTATATTTTGATATCATTTCCTCCATAATTAACAGAACAAGCAGAGAGAAATACCAGTACAGAATTTGAAAATATAAATAACACTATCAACTAATTTGATATTCACAGAACTTCACACCCAACACCTGCTGTGCTCATGAACTTTTCAAATGCACACGGGGTTATTCACCAGGATAAACCATAAACTGGGCCATAAAACAAGTCACGAAAATTTCAAAGGATTAAATAATTTAGAGTATATTCTCTGTGAAGGAATTGAAATCAATAGCTAAATAATGTTTTTAAAAGTTCCAAATATTGAGAAATTAAGCAACATATTTCTATATAACATGGCTAAAAAAAAAGAAAAAACCTACGAGAGAGAATTCCAGTCAAGACAGAGGACTAGGTAAATGCTGTACTCACTTCCTCTCACAACCACATCAAAATTACAACTAAAACTACAGAACAACCATCAGTGGGAACAGAAGTCCTACAACTAAGCCCATACAGAAGAAGCCACCTGGAGACTGGGAGAAGGGGCAAAGACTTGAATGGGCTGGTCCCACACCCACATGTGGCGGTTCAAAACAGGAAGGGACATCTCAACTGTGGAGGTCCCTCTGGAGGAGTGAAGAGTCCCAGCCTCACACAGGGCGCCCCAGCCTAGGGTTCCAGTGCCAGAGAGAGAGTCCCACAACTTCTGACTATGACGACCAGCAGAGATTGTGTCTGAGTGACACAGAGGAGGCTGAAGTACCAGACGCTCCCCTTAAGAGGCCGGCGCGTGGACTTACCGCTGACGGACTTGCTCGCTCTAGGCTCCAGCACTGGGGCCGAAGCGTGAAAGACGCGAGGAAAGTCCAGGGAGGGGCTGAGTTGTCTGGCTTCAGGGCGAGGGCTGGACGGACAGCTTTCTCTCAGACAGAAGTGCTGGCAAATTCCACTGTTTCTTTGTTGAGCTCTCCCACCCGCTGCCTCCAGACCTAGGCAGGCGCCATGTCTGAGTCTCCACAGATGTAGCTGCCACTGGTCGCCCCGCCCAGTGCTTCCCTGAGACCCCGCCCCTCCCAACATGCAGCCCGCACAAGCCACTTCCAGTGGTTTTTCCATACAGCCTGTCTTGGCTCATGCTGCAGACTTTCCTAAAATCTCTCAAAGATTCACAAACCCCAAATAAGCAGCATGTGGCATCGGTGGGCCCCATACCTCTTGCTGAGCCTGCGCCTGTCACTAGTGGCAGCCGGCCTCAGTTCATAGCTTAGCCTATCCAGGCACCTCCAAGGGTGGCTGCCATCTGCAGATTGCTCAGTGGCTTATGTGAGGTGGCCCTGGGCAAGAAACAGGCTGCACCTGAACTTGGCCTGCCATGGGACCCTTCTCAGGAGGCCCTGGGGCCAGCACACCTGGTGGCTTCTCAGTTTGAGCTGGAGCACCACCCGGGGCCCCATTCAAGGATGACACACCCAAAGAGAAGACTAAATAGGCACCAGAGCCCTGTTAAAGCAAATCCTGCTCACTACCAATCAGACCAAAGGTCAGTCACTCCCATTGACATGCAAACAGTAACCAGGGCTCAACTACAGCAGGAGGGCACACACAACCCATACAAGGGACACACTGGGAGTACCTGGCTTAGGTGACCAGGGAGACTGAGACACTGGGCTCTATAGGACACCTACTACATAAGACTACTCTACTAAGACTGGGAGACATAGCAGCCCTACCTAATGTATGGAAACAAACACAAGTAGGGAGCCGAAATGAGAAGACAGAGAAACATGTCCTAAATGAATGACTAGAACAACACTTTAGAAAAAAGAACTAAACAAAATAGAGACAAGCAATCTACCAGATGCAAAGTTCAAAATACTGGTTATATCAATGCTCAATGAACTTAGAAGAGTAGATGAATTCAGTGAGAACTTTAACAAAGAGATAGGAAACATAAAAATGGAGATAGAAAACAAAAAGAACCAGTCAGAAACGAGGAATACAATACCTGAAATGAAGACTACATTAAAGGAAATCAACAGTAGATTGGATGAAGCAAAGGATCAAACCAGTGATTTAGAAGATAAGGTAGCAGGAAACACCCAATCAGAACAGCAATAAGAAAAAAGAATCCAAAAAAAATGAGGATAGTTTAAGGGGCCACTGGGACAACATCAAGCATACCAATATTCATGACACAGCATTACCAGAAGGAGAAGAGAGACAGCAAGGAACAGAAAACCTATTTGAAGAAAAATAATTATGGAAACATACAAGCCCTGGAAGCAGAGAGAGTCCCAAACAAGAAGAACCCAAACAGGCCCATACCAAAACACATCATAATTAAAATGCCAAAGGTTAAAGACAAAGAGAGAATCTTAAAAGCAGCAAGAGAAAAGCAATTAGTTACCTACAAGAGAGCTCTCATAAGACTGTCAGCTGATTTCTCAACAGAAACTTTGCAGGCCAGAGGGATTGGCAGGAAATATTCAAAGTGATAAAAAGCAAAGTGATAATACGACCAAGATTACTCTACCCAGCAAAGTTACCATTTAGAATTGAAAGACAGATAGAGTCCCAGACAAGAAAAAGCTAAAGGAGTTCATCATCGCCAAACTAGTTATCACAAGAAATGTCAGAGAGGCTTCTTTAAGAAGAAAAAAAAAATTCAAAAATGTGAATAAAATGGCAATTACTACATATCTAATCAACAATTACTTTAAATATAAATGGCTTAAATGCTCTAAGCAAACGACATAAGGTGGCTAAATGAATAAGAAAATAAGACCCTTACAGATGTTGCCTACAAGAGACTCACTTCAGATGGACACACACATACAAACTGAAAGTAAAGAGATGGGAAAAAATATTTCATGAGAATGGAAATGAAAGGGAAAAAAATCTGGGTAGCAATATTTATATAAGACAAAATAGACTTTAAAACTAAGGCTATATCGCAAGAGACAAAGAAGGACCCAGTAATCCCACTTCTGTGTATTCATCCAAAGAAATTCAAAACACTAATTCAAAAAGATTTATGATCACTTAGGTTCTTTGCAGCATTATTTAAAATAGCCAGGATATGGCAGCCACCTGGGTGTCTATCAATGAATGAATGGATAAAAAAGAAGTGTTACATATATCAATGGAATATTACTCAGCCATGAAAAGGAATAAAATCTCGCCATCTGCAACAACATGAGTGGACCCAGAGGGTATTGTGCTGAGTGAAGTAAGTCAGACAGAGAAAGACAAATGCCACATGATTTCACTTACATGTGGACTCTAAAGAAAAAGTAAACAAACAAAACTGAAACAAACTCATAGATGCAGAGAACATTTTGATGGTTGCCAAATGGGAGCAGGGTTGGGGGATGGGTGAAAAAGGGGAAGAGATTAAGAAGTACAAACTGGTAGTTACAAAATAGTCATGGGGATGTGAAGTACAGCATAGGGAATATAGTCAATAACATCATTAACAACTATGTATGGTGTCAGATGGTTACTAGATTTATTGGGGTGATCATTTCATAAGTTATATAAATGTCTATGTTGTACACCTGAAATTAATATAATATTGTATACCAATTGTATGTCGATTGAAAAAAATTTTAAGTATTTTAAAAAATTACATGGGAAATTAAAAAGTATTTTGAAATGGTCGGAATTGAAAACAGAACATATTAAAATATATGGGATTCAGCTAAAGCAGTACTAGTGAGAAATTTTTAACTTTAAATGCTTATATTAGAAAAGAAGAAAGATGTGAAATCAATGCTATATCATTCTACCTTGTAAAGCAAGAAAATAAACAAAATTAAATACAAAGTGAGTAGAAGGAAGAAAATAAGAGATAAGAGCAGAAATAGCAGAGAAAGTCATGAAACAATGGTACATAAGCATTGTCAGCTTTTCTACTTATGAAATCTGTGCTTCCTATTACTGCAAACTTTAGCCCTCTCAGACCACGGACCTTTGTTCTTAAAGAAGATACACCAGACACTATTTCCACTGAACTTGAAGCTGTTACTACCCGCTGGTCATTTGAGTTCCTCATGCCAAAAGTTACAATATTGGTAGGAGTAATTGTCACCAGTCACCATTGGGAGTTAGAGGTATTGCTACACAATGGAGTAAGCGAGGACTACATAAAGGAACCTGGAGATTACTTGAAGCATCTCTTAATGCTTCCATACCTTTTGACAACAGTGAACAGGTAACTACAGAAAATATGACCTCACAAGGTCAAGGGAGATCTCTCGGTGAAGACCTGGGCTGTCCTCTGAGGAAAGAAATCCAGGTCAACCAAAGTGCGGGCTAAAGGTAAGGAGAATCAAGATTGGGAGCTGGAGGATAGAGCTGATGAATAGCAAAAAACGGCATCAAGATCAGCAGGGTTTGAAGCTTGTTCCACTAACTATTTTGTATTAAGTTTTTGTGGCATTTGGCTGTCTACCCCATTAAGGGACTTTGGATGGATGAGACTTTTAAGGAAAACATGAGCATATTAGAGTGGTAGAAGGGGTCAACTGTTAATGGACGTCACCTGTGTGCTATTTCATATTCTCTCAGCCCCATTTCTCACCTCAGAACTTCAGAGACCAATTCCAAGGAGGCGTTGATTTGATTGCACAAGGCTGGGCTTCGGGCCCATCCTGCCTTCTTCTTTCTCTTGCCTTGGGTTTCTCTGATGCGATGGCATGGGACCCCATGAGCACCCCCTTGGCACTCAAGTATGCACAACTTGTGGGTATGGAGGGTCATGCTCATGGGGCCAGCTCTAAACAATGGGGACAGGAGCCCCATGAGAAGGTCCTGAGTTATGGATCCCCCCTAGCAATGGTCAAGTTTTAAAAAAAAATGATTTTAATATAATACACAGAAGAAAACATAGGTATTAAACTTATGAACCTTGGTCTCAGAGGGGTTTTTGTGAACTTGCCCTACAGGCAAGGGAAGTAAACTTTAAAAAAATAAATGAATGGGATTAAAAAAAAAAAAACTAAAAGCTTCTGTACAGCAAAGGAAACTATCAATAAAACAAAAAGCAGCCAACCAAATGAGAAAAGATATTTGCAAACAATACGTTAGATAAGGGGCTATTATCCAAAATATATAAAGAACTCATACGACAACAACAAAACCCAATTAAATGGGCAGAGGACCTGAACACTTTTCCTAAGAAGACATACAAATGGCAACAGACATATGTAAAGATGCTCAGTGTCACTAGCTATTAGGGAAATGCAAATCAAAACCACAATGACATATCTACCTTATACTTGTTTGAATAGCTATTACCAATAAGATGAAAAATTACAAACGTTGGAGAGAATGTGGAGAAAAGGAACCCCCGACACCAATGGTGGGAATGTAAAGTGGTATAGTCTCTACAGAAAACAGTATGGAGGCTGCTAAAAAAAAAAAAAAAAAAAATTAAGAATAGCCAGAGCTACCATCTGACCCAGCAATCCTTCTTCTGGGTATCTCCCTGAAAATTTTGAAAACATCTGTTCATAAAGATATATGTACCCCTATGTTAATTGAAGCATTATTTATAACAGTCAAGACATGGAAACAACCTAAGTGTCCTTCAATCAATGACTGGATGAAGAAGATGCAGTATATATATATATTCAATGGAATACTACTCAGCCATAAAAGGTGATGAAATGCTGCCATTGCGACAACATGGATGAATTTTGAAAGTACCATGTTAAATGAAATAAACCAGAGAGAAAAGGACAAGAACCATATGATTTCGATCATATGTGGGATATAAAACAGAAAGCAATAAATGAACAAACAAAACAAACTCATAAACATAGATAAGAGAATGATGATTATCAGAGGGGAAGGGATGTGGGAGGAGGATAAAGAGGGTAAAGGGTGATGGAAGGAGACTGGACTTTGGGTAGTGAACTCACAAAACAATATACAGATGATGCATTATAGAATCATGCACTTAAAACTTATGGAATCTTGTTAACAAATGTCACCCCTTCCCTCCCAAATTTAATTTAAAAAATCATTGTTTTATTGACTTTTCATCCTTCTCTGTTTCACTGGATCTGTCCTTCACTCCTGCTCCCTGGGCTCATCTCTCAAATGAATTGCCTTTGTCTTAGCCTCTGCTTGGGGGGAACCCAGTCTAGGACACCGATTATAACAGAGAATGAATTTCCTCTGGCCACCCAGAGCTATATTCATTCTTAACTTTCTTTAGAAACTATTCAGTGCAACTGGGAGTTACTGTGCTTGGGTAAGGCGATGCCACTTTGGAAAATGTAGGCTGGCAGATTTCCCTAGAGAAGACTTTTTTCCTTGTTGACTTCATTGCTAATGGCCCCAATTTTGCTCCTAGTTCTTTTTCTCGTAGTTGTTTGGAACAACACACCCAATTTCTTTGAAACAAACAAGCAAAGCAGAAATCTATCTAATCTTTTAACATTAACCCTGCTGGTAAATTTCCAGGGTTTAGTAAATATCCCATGTGTGAAATCGGTCCCCCGTCCCCTTTAGTTGTTGTCATTTATTTTCTTTGCTATTTACAGACCCGTGAAATCTTGTTTTCTTCGCTTTAAATGACAAAAGACTATTTTCTTTGGCACAGTCCAAGTACAGCAATGGTTAAACTTGCTGATATTTGTTTAGAAATTACTCAAAAGGCCGTGAGAGCAGGTGACCTGGATTATAGGATGTAGCCCCAGGAAGCGCAGAATATTTTACTTTCTGTCTTCTTGCCAAGATGCTGGTTTTTCCTTTGCCAATAGCAATTCGCAACAAGATCGAGACTTTTTCTAGTTGGAATTTTGTAGGATATCAGCCACACTGCTTTCTTAGGAGCAACTGCTTACCCTTACAAATCAGGAAGAGAAACACTGAGGGGAAAATGATATATTTAGCTTAGTTCTGCATGATAAATGTTTCTTGATAATCTTCTCAGGTCAATTTTGGGAGAGTAGACTCCCTAAAAAGAAAATGGATTGACTACATACACATACACCCATCATACTTGAAGAGAGATTCAGACTGTGTTTAAAAAACAGCAGTAACAACAACAAAACACAGAATAGACTTTCAAAAGAATACGGTAACTGCCCCCAACTGACTCACAAAGAGGAAAGAAATTCGAAATAGAAAGCTGATAATCGGGAGACTCAAGAATGAATTCGAAGACAGATGTATAGACATTTTAAATAAAAGGTAGTTTCCAACATTTAGTGATGAATGACAGTGTACTTTCAAAGTCATAAAAGTCTAGAAATCCAGATTTCTCAAATTGGGAGGATTAAAGGATTCTGTACATTTACTATGTGTTGGGGACTGGGGCTTGGAAAAGAGGGGCAGAATTCACCCCACTTAGCTACCTTCACTATCAAGATTAGGAAATTTTCTGAGTATTATAAATAGCATACAAGGACATTTCTAAACATGGATGTATATTTTGATGTTTATCTCACCTATTTGATTCTCATGAGAATTAAGAAAAACAACCAGAGAGTCTGAAGATTTTACCATGGAATTTAAAATGGTTGTGTTCACTTGAAGAGTCCCCTTCTTGAACTCTACTTCAAGAATAAAGAATATAGTCAATAATATTTTAATAACTATGAACAGTGGCCATTCATACATCATATAAATGTGTAACTACCATGCTGTACACCTGAAACTAATATATTAAATGCCAACTGTAATTGAAAAATAAAAATTAAAAAAAATGCACTGTTATTCTGATTCTATTGGCACAGTTTCCTGTCATTCAGATTTTTTTTTTCCCCTTATGAAACATTTCTCTTTTTTTTCTGCCAGGACAATACCTGGATTCTGCCACATCACTAGTCTATCCCAAAGGTCCTGTTACATATATTACCTTCAAGATTGTTTATTTTATTTTTCTGCTCGAGGATACAGGTAATCACAGATTTTACTTTTGCTCAGATTGGTTTTATATTGATTCTGTCTTAAATATTTCTTTTGTTAATTTAAGTCATTTTTATTTGCCTTATTTCAACCCATGAGAACAGATCATCATTCTGACTTTCACCTTAAAATATTAAAGTTGTAAAACAATTTAATAGAAGCTGACCTTGAAAAAAGACTGGTTTATCTTACAAAGACCAGAATTTAAGAGGCACAAAAAATAAGAATGACATTCCCCAGGTTTAACTCCTTCATGAGATTGAAAAAGATGAAAAGTGATGACTGAATTGTTACTAGTGTCAGCAAAGACTTATTTAGGAAAAACACATTACAGTTTTAGAGACCTCATTCCACCACATGATAACCCTTTGGTAATTAAAACTTCAAGATTATATCATTTTTAAAATATAGTTGGTTAATTAAGCTATTTAATTAAAGATGAATTCAGTTGAACTATTTTCCAATGTATAAACAAAATAGCTGGCTGTTTAACAGAACTTTTTCATTTTTCAGCTGGAAGTATATGCATCATTAAAGACACAAAGCCAGAACAAAATCAACTGATGATCACTTTCTGACAATTATATAGGTTTCATTCATCCCACTTAAATTCACTAAAAGAATGTTAATATTTTCCATATCTCAAATTATGTTTCTTCTGCCTACAACTTACTTTCTTGGATTACACAGACTATTTTCTTAGTCGTTTATATTATTACCTATATTCTTTTCTTCTCTCCATCTACCTTCTCATTTTATTGCTTTTTCTATGTTTTGAGTGTTTAGAAAAACAAAATAGAAGAGCCACAGAGCTTACCATTTCCACCAAGGATAAATATAAGAACATCCCAGCAGTAATTGTCAAGATCCAGTTTTGAACACATAGATCAGTTGATACTGAGAGGCCTATGTACAGCCCTATGAAGGCAGTTAGAGCACTTATAAAATTCAACAAGATGGCAACCTTAACAGGAAGTCCAGAGCTCAGGAGCACAGCAAAGTCCCCTGAAAATTAAGGGAAAAAGAAAATATAATTACTGATTAACTGATGATAGTTTTGGTAGTATGCCATCAGGTCATTTCAAATTTCAGCAGCTGAGACTGATTATGTAAATTGAGCTGAATGATCAGTTAAGAAACTATTTTCCTACATTTTTCTAGGATTCATAGCTAACTCATTATGTTATTAGGAAGCTACATTTCAAGAGTCTATTCCTTTTCCCAAAGATAGTAAATACAGAGAGAACTGTGACATACTCTCCACTTTCTGATGTCCTGTGGTTCTGTGACATTTTCAGCTTAGATAAACACAAAATAAAGTGCTTGCTGTCCTGGGGTTTCTAAATCTTTTTGCCTAGAAACTAACCAGGCAAAATCACGAGGTAGTAAACACTATGTGGGCTTTTCTTTTTTATTTATATAGGAACTGCTTTGGAGAAAGAGAAAACTACTTAATATGAGATTTTAAAATCATCACAAAAGTTGTTTAGAAAATGTTTTAAGGCCTTAATGAGTTTAGAAAAATGCTATTCTCTCTTTTCTTCCAAAAGAAGAATGATCTATTCACCTGAGAGCCTCTATTTCTTAAATGGCAGGATCAAGAAGAGGCTGAAATTCAATCAATACAGCCTGGGGACCTAGTTTCCTAATTCCATTATAGCACTGGTCCTATGAACAGGTCTTGAAACATTGTTGGTGGCCTGCCACAGATTGTCACAGTTCCCTGTGGTTTTATTATAGTAGCTAAAAACAAAACCATAGGATAGGGTACCCAGACAAGGCATGTTTCATTGGATTCAGGAAGGACCTTAGATAAACTGCTTCAAGAGGAATGGATCAATTTGTTGGCAACAAGACTTCGGACAGTAGACAATAAACACAAGAGGGCACTGGTGGCCAATGGGGGTAATGTTAAAAATAGAAGCAGAAGGAGTAACTGCCAAGAGCCTTCTCTCTAGGCACATGGATGCCTGGGTCCAGCCTCCACTCTTTCTGGATCTGTTTCATAAATATTTATTCTGTCTCATCCTGGTTCCTGGGAGGCAGGATTTAAATTACGGGGCTATTACGATTATCCAGAAAGAGTCTTACATGCATCTGCTACCATATGCCTGTCATTTCCATTTTAGCTTGGCTTTAGATGTCTTGAATTAATCAGGTTGATGGAACCATGGTTTGGCTTTAATTTAAATGTTATTTTATCTCATTGGCCTGTTTGCCGATATAATGGGTAAGTCCCCTCTTAATGTTTTTCCCACATTAACTATGCAGATTTTAAAGTCCTCGCTAAAATTCTTTAAAGGGAAGTTTCTCTGAATGACTTTCTCCCATATAGAAATCTCCAGAATCCAAAAAGAGTCACTTCTGTCCCCAGGAAATGTCATAGGGTCTCACTGAATTTTATCCCAAGGTACAGGATTTTTTTCCTAGTTCTTTTCTGCCTATGTTTAAATAAATTATGGAAGAAAAGTATTCATCTTTTCCTTGTATATTGGAAAACGAAGCTTGAGAAACCATAGCTAGAAATGTATTAGTCTCAACAAGCAGGAAGCCGTAATTCCACTGTCCGACTTACCCATTTCATGTGGAATTTCGTGACACAAGATAGCGATTGTCGTGGTCACTCCCGATTCGGATGAAGATGAGAAGGCCGCTCCTATTACGAGGCCGTCTGCAAAGTTATGCAGGCTGTCCCCAACCAGTATCATTATTGCTAACAAGCTAATGGATTTGCCTAAAGAACCAAATAAAGGTGTGAGAAGCACTGCATATTTCATGGAATCCTTCAAATATGACCAACTCTCCCATTCACCCTTGACATTCTTAAATTGCATCAGATTAAGTAACCCTGCTTTATTTCAGCTTTTAAAATAAGTCAGGACTAGAGATGCTGCATGCTTGAATGTATGATCACTGGTTTTTAATGGATCTGACTAATAATGAGATAACTGACACACTGGCATTCACTATTCTATCGCGCTGTGCCAAATAAATAAAAATAATATTGGAAAAACCTCCCAAAATACTAGCAATGACCTTTCCATATGTATCATTAAATGGAGTCTATTAAAATAGAGTCTATTTTTCCAAACTGTCCCCTGAATTAGACTGTTCCGAGTGTCAAGTGCATGTTCTGCCATTGTGTGATCATCATGTTTCCCCATCCAGTTGGTGCTAATGACCTTCCTGAAGTGCCTCATTCACTTCCCAGATGAGACCATGACAGAACGTCTACCGACTCTCCGCATCCCAGAGTTAGCTTTGGAACAATTTCTTAATGTTCTTATCTTTCCAAAAACAACTTTCAGTACCAAGTCAGCCTGATGTTGAACAAAAGAAGGAGACGCTGCTTCTGTGGGATTCTATTACATAATATACGTTATCTATCTGATGGGTGGAGAGTCCATGAACTAATTTAGATTATAATAGGTTTAAGCAATGAAATAATTTAGATCATAATTGGGTTCAAGTTCTTAATGCGCAGAATTTCTGTTTTCAAAAACCTAACATTATATATTAGCATAACCCAATTATGGAGTGGAATGACCAAGAAATGCAAAAAGTATTTTGGAGATAATACTTATTTTGACAAGAAACTACCTAGGTATACCATTTGATAAGAAAAGCCATTAAAATCAGATGCTATAGTCTAAAACTTCATTAATTACTCACTTGCTACATCCTGTGTGACAGGTGTAAGTAGTAGCTGTTGTTACTGTTGAAATTGAACACAGTATTCTAAGAACTGTACCCTCAATAAAAATAGGAAGAGGTTGCCTCCTGGTTTCTGTTACATAGTCTAAGACCGCAGGGGGACTGTATTATAATATGGTTTGCTATTGGGGGGTGGGGGGACATAGTTTGACTCATTTCATATCCTACGCCTTGAAATAAGTAACTTCTACCGAGTAAACAGCATACACAGCCCAGGCTGTCAGTCAGGAGATGGCTGTTTAGACTGTGCTTCAAAGATGTCCCATGCATTTTGCTTCTGATGATCATGCTTTATTTAAAATTATCACTGCGAGACTGACCTATAGGCTTCTTGTGGTTTTCTAATTTATTTTATTCTTTATTGAAAATGAGAAGATTCTAGGCAACAGTCATAAAAACACAGACCACATATGAATTATTGAATTCAGGGAGTTCTTATTGGTATTGCCTGGAAGCTTTCAGAATCTAATAGTGCTACCAGGTCACTTAGCTGTTCCTGCCAATTTTCAGAAATAGAGCTCTTCTTTGTGAACATACAACAAAATGAAATAATTTAAAGTAATACTTTCGACAACATTACAGCATGCAAAAATTGTGATCTCAACATGACTACATATAGTATTGATATAACTAGCATACATTCAAACGGAAAATTTTTACCCAATTTATATTCTTCTAGGAAACAGTGCAGCCTATTTTTGTTTTCTGTTATCTTATTATCTCTGATTATGGGTTTCTAAATCATGGACATGTAACAAGCCACAAGGCAAATACACATTTTTGCATGCAAGCCACAAAGAACACATTGTGCATATTGTTTAAGATAATTTAAACATTATTCAGCAGAAGAAAAGACAGGCATTCCTGGTAATAATGTATTCATAATATTTTCATAATATTATTCATCATATTTTACCTTTCTTTATGTACCTGGCAGTCACATTGAGATCCATATTTCTGAATTACCAGAGATTTGCCATGGTGAAACATGGGCTGGACCTCATATCATTTTGCTTTTTGTTTATTTAAATCAGACTGTGGACAGGATTTTTCACATCCTGTCTTTTGAAACACAAGCTGAGCTCCACCAATTAGAGAATATGAAACAAGCAACCAAATACGTGACGCTAATTCGATATGTCTCTGGCAAAAGGGCAGCTGAGTAATCGAATTTTGGGTTGTTCATTATTCATTCTGTATGCCAAGTTTTATATCTGAAGTAAGAGAGCTATGAGGCCTACGAAAAATTTGAATAAGACCGTCATTATTCTATGATCCAGCATCCTCTTCCTGCTCCTAATTGGACTGGGCAGATGCTTCTTTTCTTTTAAAAACAAAAACGAAGAAATGTCTATTATAGGCCTACTAGGAATTTGAGAACAAGAATGCATTCCTGGAAATTATATATATGATTACTAAAGTATAAAATTCACTAGAGAGACTGAATCTCAGAATGGATATGGCTAAAGACCAAGTTAGACATCTGAAAGATAACAAAAAATAAATCACTCAGAATTAAAGCTAAAAGACAAAATGATGAAGCAGAGAAAAATTAAAGCACACAGAAATTCGATCCAGAAGGCACAACATCTCTCCACTAAGCATTCCATGAGGATAATACAGAGAAAAATAAAAGAGATGAGCAAAAAAAGAGAAATTACTTAAAAAAAAAAGACATTTTCAGATGGAAAAGTCACTTAATGTTAAGACAAATGACAAAAAGCTCATACTTAGCCATTTTAGGGTGACATTTTTGAAGTTTAAAATTAAAAAGAAACTCTAAAATTCAGATGGGGGTGTTGGAATCTGATAGTAAA
The DNA here is from genome assembly GCF_902729225.1 of Pteropus medius. NCBI lineage: Eukaryota > Metazoa > Chordata > Mammalia > Chiroptera > Pteropodidae > Pteropus > Pteropus medius. The sequence continues at coordinate 4,342,536 of NW_024347790.1, read as the reverse complement.
AAGAAGAAAAATCAGATTAACATGAATACTGAACTCTAAAAGAGAGAATAATTAATGCCTTCAAACATCTGAAGAAAAATGATTTGAACTTAACAATTTTATGACTAGCCTAACAATCAGGCAAATGTGTAGGCAAAATAATTATATTTTCAGACAGGTGAAGATTCAGTAAACTTATCTTCTAAGACCCTTTTTGAAAACAGCATTCAAAGTTATATTCCAGCAAAATGAGGAAAGAAATCCAGGAAAAAGAAATGACATCCGAGAGAGCAATGAGACAACATCCCAGGATTAAAGCAGTTAGAGCAGGTCAAATTATAATGACAAGGTAGATGGAGGTCTCTAAGAAGAATGGTTCAATCACATTTCTTAAAAAATGTGAAAAGTAATCATCTCCTCTATAAAACTGAAGTTTACTGGCTATGTGATCTTGGACAATGACTTGCCTTCTCTAACAACTGGTTTCTTCATTTATATAATTTGGATAATAATTATTACTTCATTAAACTATAGATTAAATCAGATAATCCATGTCTAGTTTTTGGCACTGTGGCTGGCATACAATAACTGTTCAATAAATGATCACTATTTTTATTATTGAGTAACAAATATTATAGAATGGGAATAACTAATCATAGCTACTTACTATTAAAACACTGAGAAGTGAGTGTCACAAAAGAGTAACATAAACGAGAAAAATGGGGAATAGATTCAGGAGCAAATGACAAAAACCAAGAGACCGAAAAAAAATTCTAAGAATTATTGAAAAACATAAGCAAAAAGGAATAAATTCCTATCGAAAATTGGTAAATTAAATCCAGAAATAGGGAAAGTCATAGAAAGAAAAAGGTTCATTGAAAATTTTATGAACAAATTACTTATAGAATAAATTGTGAATGAGGTATCATAGATTTGAACTCCACCACCTTAATGAAACTATCCCAAATGAGATAGATATTTGTGACCAATTTTTAGTCAACTGTGATAAAAAACAAAAAAAGCAATAATGTCTTCTGACTTCACAGGAAGTGAAAGATTCGATCATCGTGCAAGCATGATTCTAAAGGAGCACTGATAACCGTATATGTATTTACACTAATTGAAGTTTCTAGATCAGTTTTAAGCAACTGCGGAATACAATATTTTTAAAGAATGGAGTAAAGTTGACATTTAATGCGTGGTATGTTTGAAAGACTGATAGGAATGAGTATTAAAAATTCTATTTCAAAAGTTTTAATAATAAAATACATACCAAATGAAATTTGTATGGTTTTGACATATTTTCTTTAAAGCGGACATAATCTTTTTTTTTATGGCACTTTCTACATTTAATGTTTTGGTATGAAATATTTGACATATTTTCTTTAAAGCAGACATAACTTTTTTTCTATGGCACTTTCTACATTTAATGTTCAGCTTTTTGTAATTGGTACTCACATTTTCTGTTGAAAGTTGTCACACGGCCTATAGGAATTTCAGCTGCCTGAAAATCTTCTGGGCCTTTCTATTTTAAATTAAAAAAAAAAAATTATGGAAAATAAGCACTAGCCATCATTTTATTGAAAAATAAAACATCTGAAGTTATGTTGATTTTTAACAGACTTTTTAATAGTCTAGAGTATTTTAGAACTTCCAGATTTCATAAACAAACACAGAAGGTAGGGCTGAGAGTCTGCAAGCATGATGCTTTTGCATTATGTGTATTTAGATGAAAATAGCACTCTTGTGTAGATCAGAGTTTTCCAGAGTGCTAGAAGCTTCTGAGACAGTCTATAATTCAGACTCTTAAATAATGTAAGCCTTTGTGAAATCTAAGAGCTGATGAAAAAAAAAAGATTCTTGTTCTTGACCTAATTTGGCTCTTCTCCTGTATGGGGGACTGTGGATCCAGGAGTCACCTTCTGATCTGTGAGCAGATTGTGCATTGTAATCCATGCCAACACAACACCTCATTTTGTTCTTTTTTTGTGGCTTTGCCAGTCAGTAAAAGAAGCCTGATGATTAAGAAAGTAGACCAACAAACTTACAAAAGACAAATATAACACATTTCATCCTTTCTCACAACAAGGAAGTAAGATTTTGAAACTGACACCTATAATATGAGTTTAAGATTATGTGATTTTATTTCAGAGACTTGACTCATGGTTCAATTTCTGGAAAGTTACTTCCCCTCCCTATGCCTCAAGTTCTTATTCTCTTATGTAAAAAGAATACTTTTTATCTACCTTTTAAACATATTCTTTTAAAAGCATGTTCATCAAATTCTATTATCCAAAGTTTTAGAGACTTTGAGACAAATTTAATGAGACATAAGCATTATTTTTTTAATGTAAAACAGAGAAAGTAAACTTAAAGTTTACATGTTAAAATAATAGCAGCTATTCAAAAGATGTAATGACAGGCTGTTTTGGGGAAAAGGATGCTGAGAAGTAAGACAGGACCTTAAGGATACAGGGTGAGAAGAGGTAGACAGGCCTCTTGCCTGAAATTGATGGATCTAGAAACAAACAAAAATAAAACGGGATTTTGTTGTTGTTGTTGTTGTTGTTTACATTACATCAAAGGGCTCCGTAGATCCATTAAAAGATAGGAGTTCAAATATTTATTCCAGGACTTTTTTTTCCAAAAAGCTATCGATTGTCACACTATGTAAAGGAATTTAGAGGCAAACATCCAAGATTCCTTATTGACTGGAAGGAATTGTGAGTTCCCCTCCTTCCTTAAAAACCGGAAATTGAACCCAATGGTCCCTAAAGTTCATATTATTCCTATTTGCTTAGGTGGATCTTGCAGTTTAAATAACAAAGTAACAGTGACTATTCTTAGTGAGGGAAAATATTCAAATACAACCAAACTCATTAAGTTGGCATCAGAGATGTGCTTAAATGCATCGTGGGGAGCTAGACTCTTCCTTCAAAGAGAAAGAATAAAATCAGTGTTAGAGTGATTTTAAAACTAATCTCAAACATGTGAAGAATCTAAGCAATAAACACAATATGACTTTTAAAATCATTTTTTGAAAGAAATCTTTTTTTCATTCTTATCTTCAAGTTAGCTCTAGGTCTGTAGTCTACGGTCAGATTTCCATCTTGCTGTGTTAATGTCTCAGGAATATTTTATTTTTATCTCTACTCTGTTAGTAATCTATCTTTGAACTGTATACCCCACTTCTCCCCGAAGGCTATGGTTCTAGGAGGCAAGTCTTCTAACTATTATTTATTACTTTCATATTTTTTTCTGTCTCTTTACTTGTTACTTTGAGGATTAGAATGGGGATATTATTTTAAACTTGTTACTTTGAGGATTAGAATGGGGATATTATTTTAAACTTTTGAGAATTCACATGGAAGATTTTGATGTGGAAAACTCAATGTAACAGAAGGCACTTGAACTATGAGACATCTCCTTCAACAGAATCAGTTCTCTCCTGCATTGTGAAATGAAATACCCCACTCCCAGATGCACTAATTGTTCAGTATTTATTTGCACTCACCTAGCCATGGCTAAGGATTACTCAGAATGGAAAACCAAAGGCCAACTGGTTTATGAAAACTTATAAACACAAGGATTAAGTTGCTGCCTATTCTGTCAATCTGAGTCATTACATGTTCCAGAGTGGTACAGAGAGCAATGATTTGAGTCTACAAAAAATGCTTTTAACTCTTTAAAACAGCCTTTAGGTGTTTGGCAAAGTTTCCCAAACTATTTATCATGGTCAACAATAGGCAAATCAGGAGTAGATTCTATATTTGTCCTACTGATTTTTTTACCAATTCATCAAGAAATAAAGAAAGTAATCAAACCAATAAAATACTTCAGATCAGTAACCTACCAACTGGATAGTTGAAGCAGATTTGCCTTTGCCTGACTGGTCACTTAATTCAGAGTTGAGTGCAAGACGGTGGGCATGTCCCACATGCCCGTTAGCCAAAGACACGCCCTGCTGAATGAGGATGGTTTAAAATTAGTGGCAAAGCCAGAACACAAGTGCAGCCTTTGTCAATTCCATGGTTCTATTTAACATTTTGCTTATCGGCCACAGTGGTGGGTGGCACAAAAAAGAATAATAGGAGAATTTCGTCATGATAAATACTTGCTAAAGTGTCTCACTTTGAGGAAGCACAGGACTGCTCTGAATCATCATGCATATTCAAAATGCTTTAAGAATATAACTTCTAAAATGTCCAGTTATGATTTTAAAAAGCTTAAACAGTGGTAGTTTTTAATTGTCTGTTTTTAAAATATTTTTTGATTTTTCAATTACAGTGAATATACAACATTATATTAGTTTCAGATATACAATGTAGTGATTAGACATCCACATAATCCAAGAAGTAATCACTTAGGTAAGTCTAGTACCCATCTGGCACCATACATAGTTATTACGATATTATCGACTATATTCCTCATGCCAAATAAAATTTAAAATATACCTTAGAACTCGGTGATACGAGAAGAATAAAACATTTTTCTATCAAGAAAAATCCATAGATGCCTCCAATTAATCCCAACAGTTTCCAAATGTGATCTTTGCTTTCATGGAAATGTCCAAACTCTGAGGCTTCCTGTTTATGTAAACCAAGGATCTAAATAAAAGAATGTAAAGAAATCTTTTTTGACTTAAATATTAATTAGTAGGTTCAATATCGAATACACTCAACTTTCCTTCAGGGCAACTTCAGGACAACTCTTGAAAACATTTGAAACCCAGATAGTTTGTAGATGTATGGATATTTCCACTATAGGATTTAATCACGGTCAAATAAAATATGTATAAGAGAAAATAAGGGACAGCTTTGAGTAGCTTCTGCAAATGAACAGAATAAAGCCTAAACTTATTTCAGCGAGTGTCCTAAATTTTCATACATTCTCAATCCTTTAGCTGAATTTTTTTTCCCGGGAATTCAATTCATATCTGTTTTCACAGCAATACCTTAGAACAAATCGATGTATTTTACAAACCACCCTGGCTGCCTTGAGCCATGCACTCAGAGGAGACCCAGCAAGCTTTCAGATGCTCTGGCTGTTTCCTGGGATCTTACAAGTGAAGGACAGCTCTGCAGGCACTGCAGTGACCTAGAAAAAGGCCTCCGCCACCGCCTCAGGCCAATAAGCCCTGAAATATTTCCAGAAAATGAGATTACAGGGGAACTTAAAACTAATAATGGTTTGTTTCATTTCTCCAATGCTCACTTTGCAGTTTCCAGAACATCTAATAATTATTGAGCCTCTAAGCAACAAGAGTGACCCTGTAGGAAATTGTCAGAGGCTTGCAGAAATTTTTAATATCTCAGGCTTTGTGAAAGGGGGGACCATTTGTCCATTGTTATTCATCATAAGAGATTTCAGAGGAAATAGAGACCATCATCTGCAGACTCTTCCATCTGAACTCTTTTGCATCTCGGGTCCTAGTCCTTTCATTTCTGACAAATAAGGAGTCTCAAAGGACTTCAACAAAGAGCCAGCTTTCTGATGCTCACATTTTTCTTAGGGACATCTGCATGCTCTTAGGTGGGTTAAGAAAGAGAACTTGATTTTGATGGTTCAAATGAACGGTGCTATTACAGAGGTATGCACAATGTCAGAGTATGAACGCAGGATAACGAGACTCCCAGAAACTAGCCACCCCAGGAAACCATTGCTGCTCAGGGCCGAAAGGGCGCAGGTTGGGAGCAACGTTACTGAAGCTCAGCGGGAGTAGGCTTCCGTGGGAGCTGCAGGACTGCGAGTGATCCACTGCTTCCAGAGCGGGTACCAGAGCCACAGGGAATGAGGAAGAAATACCCAGCCGCTCTCTTCTACCCTGAATTTTCAGTTGCGCCTCCCATTGGCCAAACCCAAACAACAATCCAGCCTGCAAGGGAGCTGAGCCGATGCAAGTTTCTGGGGAGCAAAAGACGCGGCAGAGAACAGAATGGATGAGGTTTGTGGGCAATTGGAGAAAAACCAATGTGACGTCTTATAGCCCATTCGTTTTTATTTACAGGTACTTAGTCGATGCTCCCCGAACTTTTCTTAATAGGAATCTACATCTGACCACCTTTGTTTATTTCAAAAAATAAATAAATAAATAAATAAATAAGAATAATGTGTGGAATGTACAGATTGTTCATCTGCTTTCTCCTACAAGTGCTCTGGGTAATAATATTTATTTCCATGGAATAAGGTGCTGCGAAATTTTGCCTAAACACCTCCAGGGGCTAAATGTAAAGAGAAATTAAAAACACTCCATCCAAAGCAGCTTACCTGAGGAATAAGGTGGAGGAGAGCATCCCCAGAGAGTGTCCCAACAGCCAGGCCCACAAACAGCTGTAAAATCAGCCTGTAGTTCTCCTCACATCTGTGGAAAAGGATCAGTGTTGTCCCAAGCATGGAACCTAGGGTGAGCAGCATCACAGCCACTGTGCTGTAGCCATATTCTAAGTCAGAAAAAGGTGGCAAAAAAAAGGTCAGTGTACACAATACCCTCCGTTAGTGCCTCAGCTAGTGAAAATGCCAGAAGACTCTATCTTCCCACTCAGCTGGTGGGGATAGCAAATTGTTCTATCAGTGTTACACTGGGTAAAAGGTTTTAATTTTAAGGAAAGGAATGAAAAGATTTTCACCAGTAACCCTGTTGCTTTAAAGTTACCCCCATGACCTCTCATTAAAAAATCACTGTGGCAACCAAGGACCTAGCTAACCTCCCATCTTTGAAGAAATTAATTTCTATCACTTTAAGTTATAAATTCTGCTGTCAGAAACTGGTCATGATTTCTATCTAATCATATTTAATTATATTCCTTGTCTTCTGAAGACAAGGAAACCGTATCACAGAGAGAGCATACGGTTTGGGCTTATAAAGACCTGTGTTTGTGTACAATGCGAGTATTTTCTTTCAAAAGTTATCAAAATTATTTGTCATATCAAAAGTGTTTATTATTCTCAATGACCAAAATGAGTATTGGTAAAAACCAATCAATGAATGTCTAACAGTTGATAATCTAAATTTGGACAGCCTACATTTGGGATTATTACTATAATATTTTATTACTTCTAAATTTGTTCTATGTTTCTAGGCTTCTTGATTTTTCTAAAAAAATTCAGAAAGTACAATTTTTAAAATGATTCAAAGAAAAACTATGTATGAGAGGAGATGAAATAAAGGGGGAAAGGCGAGAAAAAGATTAAAAGGGAAAAAATGGCTTCGAGAGGCAAGCATAAATGATTTGAGGATTAAGTTATTTATGCCACTATTTTTGCTGTTGTTGCAGATATGAAGGAAGGTAATTACCAAATTAAACTATCATTTCTTGTAGTGACTACAGATAAACAATGTTAAATCAAACCATTTAGTTATCATACTACTTAAAGCTCATTGTAGATTTTAAGAAATTATCACCTTAAAATATGTCATAATATTCCATTCTCATTTTTCTTGAACTATCCTGGAAGGTTCACCCCCTACCTTTGACCACATTAGTGACACTAACTGGGAACACGGCAATAGGTTTGTGATTTTAAGAGGCCCTTCATTGAATTATAAGCTCTAAATTCTACAGGGGTCTAATATTAAAATGAAGCTGGTGGTGTACATGGAAGAAACAAACAAAAAACTTTCCAACCTCATTTTTCTCATTCTCATCACCACTCCTCCACTGCTAAGGAACCACTATAAAATGGTGGTTGTTCGATGGATGTAGAGTTTCTGTTTTGCAAGATGAAAAAGTTGTAGAAATCTGTTTCACAACAGAGTGAACCTACTTAACACTACTGAACTGTACACTTGAGAATGGTGAGGATGGTAAATCGCATGTTTTGTTTTGTTTTTTTACCTCAATTAAAAATAAAAATTATCGAGAAAGGTCATAGGGCATACATACAGGTTTTATTTTGTTCTAATTTAGTCGAAATGCCTTTGTTATAAAAACATCTCAAGAGGTATTTAACCGAATTAAATATTTACCCCACTCTTCTGCAATGTGAGCACAAAGGTGTCTAATGTTCAAAGTTGCCACATAAAAAGTCAAGAACTCACAAGAATCAATTAGGCTCTGAGACCTCCCAAGCCAAAGGCAAAGTTTCAAATTTTTCTGACTCTTCTCTCCCCTTTGTCCTGAGGACAGCGACCATGTGGAACTGGAGGAAAATGGACAGCTCCTAACTTTAGAGCTTACAGATCTTTTTACGTCCTCTGTGAGTGAGATTTCACCTGCTCCCATGTGGCAAGAGCAGCCTGAAAATCATAAAATCTCTGACTTTTATGGCCATCGGTACTCTGCTAACTAACTTATCCCAGGTCTCTACATAGGTGTCATGGTATTTTGATTGGAGTCAGGCGACTTGCAGACAGTGCTATGTAAATGCTTCCCTTCGTTATGATAGGACTAGACCTAATAATTAAATTCTTAGCCACTCCTGGGCAGCTACTTTGCATAGCACTGAAACTTGCTTTATATGTGGCCATTACAATCTTCCCTGGAAAGTCAGTTGGAGGTGGTGCTTAGAGGCTGAGTTTCAGCACACTGAACGCTGTTTTCTTAATAACTTCTCCCTGTATCCTCCCCTCTCCATCCTTACATTTCTGTAACAAGCCTTTCCCTTCAGTTACATGATGCAACATTTTAAATTGAGGACAGTAATGTTCTTTGAGGTTCTTTAGTGAGTATGAATGTTTGCATTTTTCTCAGGAAGACTATTCCTTAGAAGAGTCCAGGTCATTAGAAAGATAAAAACTTTTTCACAGATTTTCAGTTCATAAATCTATTTCCCAATGGCCTGTATGTACCAGACACTGTGTCACATGGTGGGAATATAAACAAGCTCATGGAAGCTCCTAGGTGCCATGGTCTGTGCACACCATCCATTTTTGAGCCATCACTGACCGTGAAATGCTTAATTATTTAGCTGCTCACTTTTAACAGAGCTTTCTTCCTCTCAGTGAATGTAGAGTTTTAGATATTTAGGCCTGATATGTTTGTTTGTTTTTTTCACCTAAAATCTTCAAACGTGCTTTTGATGCCTCAGAGTTCACTGTGAGTTAGTAGTGAGTAGCTGAACAATTTAGCTATGATGGGCATTGTGGACTTTCTCAAACAGAGAGAAAAGCAGGTCTGGAAAAAGCATATGTAAGGCCCGTCAGATCAATGATATATAAATGGTTGCAGGCATTAATGGTCACTTTTTTTACTATCCATCATGGATGTTTTTAGGCCACCTTTTATTTTTCTTTTAAATAGACAGTAATTTGCAGAACACGGCTTTGTATATATTATCCTTTTTGAATTTTACAGGTACCCTATGAAGCCTTACAGTAGAGCTCGCCTACTGCAGAGATCCAATGGGACATAGGTGAGTGCATTTCTGGGGAGTACCAGCCAGGTCTGCGAGGCTGACACCCCCCTGCACTGCTCACCTCCTCCCCAGAGTGGCCTCTTTGGTTTACCCTAGTATGCCTTCGTTTTCTATTTGCCATGGTGTGTGAAAAAAATGAGAAGCCCTGTAGGACATCACTGCTTTCTACTGTGCAGAAAAAGAGACAAACTTCAATTTTCCAACTGTCATCACCACTCTCTCACTGCTAGGGAAATAAAGAGATCGCTGAAGATCAGAGCTGGCCGGGGATAGAAGGCATGACTCAACTCTGCATCTCTGACCCCAAGATTATATTCTTGTTCTCTTATCACGCCAGTTCTCAACTTTGCACTTTTAAATTGGTCCTATATGGCTGAGTCCTATATAGGAAACAAAATCGGTTCACATAAATTATTTATGAAATATAAAATAGTCATTGAAAGCTAGCATAGCGTAGTGGTTAAAATCGACAACTCTGGGGCCACCTTGCCTGGGTTTGAATCCCAACTCCATCACTTTACCAGATGTGTGTCCTTGGGAAAGTCACCTAAACTTTATGTGTGTCAGTTTCCTCATTTGTAAAATGGAGATAATAATAGTATCTAGCTCATAGCATTCTTGCGAGGATTAAATGAGCTGATAAATATTAACTGCTTAGAACAGTGCCTGGTATATAGCAAACCTTCAGTGTTCACTGTCATTATCACATGTACTGTGTGCATTGGCTTTCTGAAGGAAGAATCAGAACTTACTCTCCAGAGTGGTGGGTGGCAAATTTGCTTGTTGGTCTTTGGGCAGCTGGCAAGAACAGCTGAGCAATTGCTGGATGATTCCCGGACTCATTTGCTTAAAGTCCTCCTTAGAAATGGGTGAAAGGCTGTTCCGTAGAAATATCTCCACCAGCTGCCCAGCAGAGAAGCAAGTCTGTATAGGAACAACGCATGTTGTTAATAACCTCAGCACACAAACTCACCATCCACTGCCATTCCTGGGGAGTCAGAACTCAACAGAATGGCTGAAATGGACACATAAAGCCATATCATTTAGCGTTTACACACCAGCTAGTTGACACAGCATTTGTCAACTGATGTCCCTTCTTCGCAAAAATAATAGAAATCATTGTTTTTGCCTATTAATATTTACCTAAATCTTTGTAATTTTTTATATTGTATAGGAATATTTATAAGAAATAAGGATTATAAACAGGAAGAACAACAGGTCTCTAAAAACTGCCACAAGGCACTTGTTTTTCTCAGAAGTATTAAGAGCTGATTTTGTATATCAAAAATTATAAACAAGTTTTAATGTGGAGAATGATATATAGTTCTACGAGCATAAATGGATGCCTTCTATTGATATAAGACCCTAATACAATGTCTTTGTGATCTTTAGTTTCAATTAATATGGTATTATTGTTTTAAATCAATGATTTAAAAGGCTTGTGTCTTCTGAGACAAGTATCTTCTCCATTCTGTTTCCCTCTGCATATATCTATTACCTTTTAGTGTCTGACATTCTCTCTTTGAGAAAACTCATGGCCATATAAACCCCAGCTCTGAAGTGACCGTTCAGTCCACTAACCCAAGACCGAGCTGATTCTGCAAATCCTGATAACGATCTGATTGCTTCATCAAAGCCACAGATGGGCTCTCTTGGGTCAGACACCCATCTAATTCAATTAGTTTTGCCCATGAGACAGGAGGTGGGATTATGCTGTTTAAACATGGCTGCCAGCCCCACCCTTGTGGATGAGAAAGGCATTTTGCAGAAAGGAACTGGGCAAGAACTTTAAAAGGTTTCTACTACAAAAGAACAACAACAGAAAACTAAACTTGTGATTTTTTTTTTCCCTTCATCAAAATAATTTTCACCAAAGACAATATTATCTTTTGGGCCATTTGTTAATAATGGAATAGAATTACTTCATCATTAAAAATACTGACAATAAAGAAAAACTAGCAACAAACTTATGATGAATCTTCCATAATAAATAATCTTATTGGAAAATGCCTCCCTGGGAAGTAAGAGTGGAGAGATAAACATGAACATGTATCTTTCCCAAGTTCATTGTCAAGAAATTGAATAGTCCTAGTTTTAGAATATCTTTTCATAAAGTAAGGTTACTCTATTATAAGCTCCTGTGCTCTCCATCTTTATTTGCTGTTCCTGTGCTATTTAGGTCATTATTTTAAATTTCTCCTGAAATCATTTAACACCAATGTCCTTCAAGGTAATACATTATATCCTATAAAATTTTGAACATGAAATATTTTTTAATAAAGAAGACAATAGAAAGAATATTTAGATTACCCAAAAAATAACCTTTAAAATATCTTTATTCCTTTACATAAAACTTCAGTATATATGTGTGTACTTGTGTTGATATCATCAGGCTTCCATGGTAATTTTACAAACATGTTCTAAAGCAGTGGTTTCTGAACTTTGGTTTGGAGAATCCCTTGGAGTGCTTGTTGTAAGACAGAGAGCTGGGCTCCATTTTCAGAGTTTTTGATTTAATAGATTCAGGGCTTGGAGATGAGAATTGCACTTCCAACAGCTTGTCAGGTGATGCTGATGCTTCTGGTCCAGGGACACTTTGAGAATCACTGGTCTGCATAGTATAGGCAGGATCCTCAGAGCTAGTCTCCTGTCTTAGGATCCCAACAAGAGTCACAAGAGAAGTGACATGTGGAGGCAAAAAAGAACTGTAGAAGAGTTTGTTTTGTTTATTTGCACACTCAGCATGGAAAATTATTATTGCTGTTCTTAGAAGATACATAGCTTAAGTAGGTAATCCCTAAATTTTGAAAAATGTCTTTTGTTCTTTATGCAAATAGGGTCTCCACCTGGCACATCTGTTCCCTCCGGAGCCAGCCCTGAAGATGCATTTCGGGAGACTTCACAAACAAGAATCAATAGGGGTATCAACTCTTGTCACCTTCAGTTGAGTACAATAAGTGTGAGTTTGAAAAACTCAGTTTAAATAGATATTTTTTAACATAAAAGTAAATAAGTCATAGAAAATTGTTTTTTAAAATATATAATAGCAAAAATATGTGACATTGCCCAATCATGTATTTATAACTTATGGGAACAGCAATCAGTGTTAAGACAATGTGAGGAGTTTTGTTCTTTTAAGATACAGATTGTGCCCAATAAGAATACTGATCTAAGATACAAATAACAAAAATAGCTTTATATATTTAAATCAACATTTTCTAAACAATATCATAGCTGTTAATGGCACTGAATATGCCATCAGACAACCTGTGCATATATCCTCAGTTTCTGTGACTTTAAGTTATTGTTTATTAGCTCAATGCCTCAATTTCATCATCTGTAAGATGGAATAATATAACTTAACTTCATATAATTGTAATAGTTAAATGAGGCAATGCAGGCAAAATAGCACAGTGTCTAATACGTAGTAAGTACTCAATAAATATAAGCCACTATCATGGAACAGCAATTTGTCATGCTTTTAAGTGATTAGGGCAGGGAAGGATTCTATGGTCAAAGTTCGAGAAATGCTAGAGTCAATGAGATTAAAGTTTATTTATTAAAGGACTTCCCCAGACACCTTAACATTCTACAGTACAATGTGTATCTCCAATATTTCCCAAACTAATTTAACCATAGCACATTGTTTCAAGAAGCCTCAAAGTAGACTAGTGAATGTACTTTGGAACACAACTTTAAATATGGATATGACTATGTTCACAAGCTCAAATATCACCTTTTCTCAGAAAACATCTTAGAGCTAGCTACTATGAAAATATTTCACAGTTGCTCATAGCCCAAAGTAATCTCTTTATAATCTAATCTAAGTTTGAAATATTCATTCATCACTGTGAGCATTTATATAACATCTGTATTCTCCCACTACCCTGTAAGCTTCGCAGGAGCTGTGCCTATTTTTGTTCAATACCATATCTCTGACACCCATGATGGTGACTGGCACACAGAAAAGGCTTAATATATGTATACTGAATAATTGTTTATGCATTCAATATAGACCGAAGGGAGGAAAGAGTAATATATATCATTCTAAGTATCTTGGTCCTGTGTTTACGTTTGCAGAGATCCAGTTGTAGAAGAAAAAAAATCATAACCACTCTGCAGAAATAGAATATTTTTACAAAGAAAATAAACATTAACTTTTAAGTTTTCTACAACTCTTACAGAATTTCTACAATGGGCTTCCTTTGACAGTAGTAAATGATGATATACGAGGAATAATGACAATACCTGATCCCAGGAAATTGGACCATCATCTGACTCTTGGTCCCTGGGTACAGATAGATTAGGGTACTTCCAACCATGGATTGCTGTGTTGTTTCGTTTCCTTTGAAGCTGATAGATTTTGTCTTTCCTGATACACGTACTTTTGGTCCAAAGACTATTGAGAAGTTGGTCTAATTCTAGAAATTTCATACAAAATCTGGTGTCACATAGAATAAAGACACATCAATTTCAGGATAATCACAATTTCACATGGCCATAGCACAAATATTTTACTAAGTAAACTTGGTTCTAATGAAAAACCAAGATTTTATTCTGAATAATAATAAATAACATTTAGATTTCACATGAATATTGATTCCCTCACAAGATCTTGACTAAACTTTGGGGCTGAATCAGTCTTACAAAGATGCTCCCACCATTTTTATCTCCTGGAAATAATGAAATAATAAATTCAATGTCTTCTGTTGAACCGACTAATTCTTTTTCTAGATGTTCCTTATAAAAATGTAAACAAAAGACAGAACTGGCCTAATCTTTAGAAAATATATTCCTTTGAGGCACTACACATCCTTAGTAGATTAACTATAACTTTAATGTAGTTAAGCCAATCAAATTATTTTCCTCGTAAGTATTTATCAGAAAAGGGAAAGGAAATAAAAGAAAGTTGAGATTGTAGAGACAAAATAGACCTTGTTTTCTAATGTTACTGTGGTATGGTTGTCGGTTTATAGATTGCAGTTTGATTTCCCTTGGTAAAGCTCTAGGCTTTTAAAAACTGATTGATACAAAGAATAATTAAATATAATGGTGAATTCCTTTGAATTTATTCATCTTCTTACTTGTGAATAAAATATCTCTAGCATTTTCCTAAGTTTTACCATCAGTGGTAGAAAAAAATTACAAACTAGAATTACTTTAAATGAAAATGAAAAAAACCTTTTCAAATTTGATGTAAAATCTTAATCTACATATTCAAGAAGTTCATCAGGCATCAAGTAGGATAAATACAAAATGACCCACACCCAGACACATAATAGTCAAACTGTTCAAAGTCAAAGACAAAGATAAATCTTGAGAGCAGTGACAGAAAAACGACTCATCACATACAAGAGAGCATCAATATAATTAATAGCGGACTTCACATATGAACAATAGAGGCCAAAAAAAGAAGTGGAATGATATATTTAATGTGCTGAAAGAAAAAACTATCAATCAAGAAATTTAAATCCAGCAAAAATACTTTAAAAATGAATGTAAAATAAAATCATTCCCAGGTAAATAATCAGGCCTGCCTTACAGAAACTCTAAATTAAGTTCTTTGGGCTGAAAAGAAATGACACAAATGGTAAATTGAGTCCACAGGAAGAAATGAAGAACACTGAAAGTGTAAATATGTAGGTTAATATAAAAGACAGTTTTTTTCTCATTTGTTCTTTAAACTCAATGAGAAAATGCTGTAGGCTTTCTTTTAAAATCGGAAACATGATAGGATGCAGACACTCTCTAATACTATTTATCATTAAATTGGGATTATTAACCAATGCAATTAAATGAGAAAGCAAATAAAGACACAATAATTGGAAAGTAAAAGGCAAACCTATATCTATTGGAGATGATATTATTTATCTGAAAATCCTTTAAAAACTAATGAAAAATTAAATAAAAGATTAATCATGGAGCAGCTTATAAATCAATAACTTTCATAAATACAGACAAAAGCCAGTTATAAAATTAAATAAAAGATTAATCATGGAACAGCTTATAAATCAATAACTTTCTTAAATACAGACAAAAGCCAGTTATAAAATATAATAAGAGAGAGGATCTCATTTAAGGGAGCCAAAAAGAAAGTTAAATGCTTAGGCATAAATGTAGCAGGAAATTTCTAAAACCTATGTGAGAAAAATAATAAAACACTATACAAAAACACACATGTAGACATGAACAAATGAAAAGGCATATCATATTCCTGGGTAAAAAGATAAAACATCTCAAAATGTCATTTCTCCTGTTATTTTATTTTATTTATTTATTATTATTATTATTATTATTTTATTTTTTATTTTTATTTTTTTTGCTATAATAGGTTTCTTTCCCACAGCTTGACAGTTTGATGATGTTTTTTAGGAGGAATAAACAAGCCAGGAATTTCCTGAAAAGAAGAGTATTGCAGAAAGCTAGCTCTACAAGACATTAAAATACACTATAAAGCCACTCTAAGTAAAATGGTATGGTATTGCCATGTGAATAAAGTGAGACAACAGAACAAAATAGAAAACAGAAATATTCCTAATTGTGTTTATTACTATATTATATAAAAGTGGCATTTCGAATCAATGGAGGAAATAATTTTCACTGCAGTAAGAGGTAGAAGGAAAACTGGATAGTCACATAATAAAAATAACCCGGATCTTATTCCTTACAACATACATCAGAATTAATCCAAAATGGATCAGCAATGAAAACATACAAGTACTAGAAGAAAGCATGGGTGAATTTCTCTATAATCTAGGAATGTGAAAAACTTTATCACTAAAAATCCAAGAGCAATAAGAGAAAAGTTTGATTACTTTGTTTATGTAAAGGTAAAAATATTTGGCGAAACAAATATTTTGATATGTTTCCAGGCCTAGGCAGGAAATGCACCCTGAAACAGTACATACTGGAGAGCAAGAAAATATAAAATGTTTTAAAGTCTTTGTCAAAAAGACTTAGGTGTCAAGTTGAATAAAATTTCATTGTTCAAAAAGAAAACAATCTGAGCACTAATTAGAATAATAATGACAATTGTAATCTACAGATTCAATGCGATCTCTATCAAAATACTAATGGCATTTTTCACAGAAATAGAACAAATAATCCAAAAATTTATATGGAACCATAAAAGACTCTGAATAGCCATGGCAATCCTGAGAAAGAAGAACAAAGTTGGAGGTATCATACTACCTGATATCGAACCATAGTACAAAACTATAGTAATCAAAACAGCATGGTACTGGCATAAAAACAAACACAAAGATCAATGGAATAGAATAGATAGACCAGAAATAAATCCACACTTATATGGTCATTTAACCTATGACAAAGGAGGCAAGAACGTACAATGCAGTAACTTACAATAGTCTACTCAATAAATCATATTGGGAAAACTGACCAAATACATGCAAAACAATGAAATTGAACCACTTTCTTACACCATTCACAAGAATAAACTCAAAATGGATTAAAGACTTAAATGTAAGACCTAAAACCATAAAATGCCTGGAAGAAATAATAGGCAGTAAACTCTCTTACATTACTCTTAGTAAAAATTTTTCTGATGTATCTCTTTGGGCATGGGAAACAAAAGAAAAAATAAACAAGTGGGGCTACATCAAACTAAAAAGGGTTTGCACGGCAAAGAAAATTATCAACAAAATGGAAAGAGAACCTACGGAATGAGAGAAGATATTTACCAACAATACATCTGGTAAAGGGTTAATAGGCAAAATTTGTAAAGAACTCATACAACTAAACACTAAAAAAAAAAAATCTAACAAAAAAATGAGCAGAGGATCTGAATATACATTTTTCTAGAGGACATACAGATGGCCAATAGACATATGAAAAGATGCTCAAAATCACTAATCATTAGAGAAATGCAAATTAAAATCACAATGAGATATCACCTCACACCTATCAGAATGCCTATCATTAATATCAAAAAACAAATGTTATCAAGGTTGTGGAGAAAAGGGAATTCTCATGCACTGATGGCGGGACTGCAAATTGGTACAGCCACTATGGAAAACAGGAAGGAAGTGCCTCAGAAAATTAAATGAAACTACCTATGACCCAGCAATCCCACTTCTGCGTATTTATCCGAAGAAATTCGAAACATTAATTCAAAAAGATCTATGTACCCCTATGTTTGCTGCAACACTAGTTATAATAGCCAAGATATGGAAGCAATTTAAGTGCCCATCAATAGACTACTGGATATAAAAGAGGTGTCACAGAGTTCTGGTCAAGATATTGGAGCAGGTAAATGCTTTGTTCGCCTTCTCTCACAACCACATTAGAATTACAACTAAAGTACAGAATAGCCACTACAGAGAGTCACCTGAAGTCTAGCTGAACAAAAGTCCTACAGCTAGGGACACACGGAAGAAGACACTTCAAAAATGGTAGGAGGGGCAGAGATACAAAATGGGCTGGTCCTACTCTCACAAATGGCAGTTGAGAATTGGGAGAAATATCTCAGCTGCAGAGTCCCCTCCAGAGGAATGATGGGTCCCAGCCCCACACCGAGCTCCCCAGTCAGGATTCCAGTGCCTGGAAGAGAAGTCCCCACAACTTTTGGCTGTGAAAACCAACAGAGATTGTGGCTGAATGAAGGGCTGGGAGAGTCCCAGGCACTCCTCTTAAAGGGCCTTGCACAAACAGACTAACTTACTTGGTGATGGACTCACTTGCTCTGAGCTCCAGCCCTGGGGCAACAGCTCAAAAGGCACCAGGGACATACAGGAGGAACTGAATTTCTGGCTTCGAGGCAAGGGCTGGACGGGCAACTTTCTCTTCTGTCTGGCAGAGGGCACTGTTCCTTTGTTGAGCTCTTCTTCTCCTGGCTTGCAGACACAGGTGGGTACCATATCTGAGACTCCATTGACACAGCTCACACTGGTCGCCCTGCCCTGGTGATTCCCTGAGACACCACACCTCTCAACTTGTACCCACCCAACCTACTTCCAGTGGCTTTTCTATACAAACAGCTCATGCTTTAGACTTTTCTAAAATCTTGCCAAGGTTCACAAAACCTAAACAAGCAGCATCTGGCCTCAATGTGCCCGGTACCTCTTGCTGAGCAGCTCCAAGCCAGGCACTAGCAGCAGCAACCTCTGTTTATAGTTCCACCTCTCGTGGCACTTCCAAGCCCAGTGTGGGTGGCAGCTATCTGAGGATGGCTTGGTGGCTCATACAAGGTGGCCCCAGGCAGGCTGCAACTGAACTTAGCCTGTGACAGAGTCCCTCCCAGGAGGCCTTGGCTTGTACTCCCAGTAGCCAGCTTCAGTCTGAACTGGAGCATCGCTCGGGGTCCCATCTGAGGATGACACACCCAAAGGGCAGACAAGGCAGGGACCAGAGCCCTGCTAAAGCAAATCCTACTCTGTAGGGTCAGCCCTTATGTAAGAGCTCCTGCACTGGTCATGGCCAGTCATCACAACTAATCAGCCTAAGGGTCAATCTCTCCCACTGACAAACAAACAGCAAGCAAGACTCAACTAAAACAGGAGGAACATACCACCCTTACAAGGGAAACACCTGGAGCACCAGGCTCAGGTGACCAGGGAAGACTGCCATTGGGACACACAGCACACCTACTATATAAGGCAACTCTACTAAGATTAAGAGACATAGCAGCCCTACCTAATGTATGGAAACAAACACAAGTAGGCAGCCAAAACGAGAAGACAAAGAAATATGTCCCAAATGAAAGAAGAGAACAAAGCTCCAGAAAAAGAAATAAACAAAATCAAGACAAGCAAACGACCGGATGCAGAGTTCAAAACACTGGTTATAAGGATACTCAATGAACTTAAGGGAAGAATAGATGAATTCAGTGAGAACTTTAATGAAGAAACAGAAAATATAAAAGTGGAGATAGAAGACATAAAAAAGAACTAGTCAAAAATGAAGGATATAATAACTGAAATGAAGAATACCTTAGGAGGAATTAACAGAAGATTAGATGAAGCAGTGGATCTAATAAGTGATTTAGAAGATAAGGTAGCCAAAAACACCCTATCAGAACAGTAACAAGAAAAAAGAATTCAAAAAAAGGAGGATAGTTTAAGAGGCCTCTGGGACAGCATCAAGCGTACTAACATTCACATCATAGAGATATCAGAAGGAGAGAGAAAGCAAGGAATTGAAAACCTATTTGAAGAAATGACAACTGAAAAACTTCCTTAACCCAGTGAAGGAAATAGATATACAAGCCCAGGAAGCATAGAGAGTCCCAAACAAGATGAACACAAAGAGGCCCACACCAACACATCATAATTAAAATGCCAAAGGTTAAAGACAAAGAGAGAATCTTAAAAGCAGTAAGAGAAAAGCAGTTATTTACCTACATAGAGCTCCCATAAGACTGTCAGCTGATTTTTTAACAGAAACTTTGCAAGCCAGGAGATTTGCAGGAAATATTCAAAGTGATGAAAAGTAAGGATCTACAACCAAGATTACTCTACCCAGAAAAGCTATCATTCAGAATTGAAGGATAGATAAAGAGCTTCCTAAACAAGAAAAAGCCAAAGGAGTTCATCATCACCAAGCCAGTATTACAGAAAATGTTGGAAGAACTTCTTTGAGAAGAAAAAGAAAAAAAAAGTAATTCAAAAATTACTTTAAATGTAAATGGATTAAATGCTCTAATCAAAAGATAGGGTAGCTGAATGGATAAGAAAATAAGACCCTTACATATGCAAGAGACTCACTTTAGATCAAAAGACATACAGACTGAAAGTAAAAGAATGGAAAAAGATGTTGCATGAAAATGGAAACGAAAAAAAAGCTGGGGTAGCAATACTTATACAAGACAAAATAGACTTTAAAACAAAGACTATAACAAGAGAGAAAAAAGGACCCAGTAATCCTACTTCTGGTAATTATCTGAAGAAAGCCAAAACACTACTTTGAAGGGACATGTGAATACATATATTCATTGCAGCATTATTTTCAATATCCAAGATATGGAGGCCACCTGGGTATCCATCAATGGATGAATGTATAAAGAAGTGATACATATATAGAATGGAACACTATTCAGCCATAAACAAGAATTTGATCTAGCCATATGCAACAACATAAATGGACCTAGAGTATGGTATTGTGCTGAGTGGAATAAATCTGGCAGAGAAAGACAAATGCCATATGTGAAATCTAGAGAACAGGATAAACGAACAAACAACAGA
This sequence comes from Pteropus medius, assembly GCF_902729225.1. Taxonomy (NCBI): domain Eukaryota; kingdom Metazoa; phylum Chordata; class Mammalia; order Chiroptera; family Pteropodidae; genus Pteropus; species Pteropus medius. Next base: position 4,322,005 of record NW_024347790.1, on the reverse strand, counting down.
AACAAGGTTGTATTTACAGAGAGCACTTTGATGGCTGTCAGATTGGAGGATGGGGGATGGATAAAGGGGGAAGGGGATTAAGAGGTACAAATTGGTAGCTAGAAAATAGTCATGGGGATATAGAATATGGCATGGGGAATATAGTAGTATTGTAATAACTATGTATGGAGTCAGGTGGGTACTGAATTTCCTGGGATGATCACTATAAATTATATAAATGTTTAATCTCTGAAATTAATGTAACATGATATGTCAACTATAATCGAAAAAATAAAAACATAAAAATTTAAAAAATAAAAAAGAAGAGGTGATGCATATATACAATGGACTCTTACTCAGCCATAAAAAAAAAAAAGAAATCTTACCATTTGTGACAACATGGATGAACCTAGAAGGTATAATGCTAAGTGAAATAAGTCAGACAAAGACAACATGTAATCTCATTTAAATGTGAAATGTGAAATGTGAAATCTGTAGAAGAAAAATAAACAAATCAGAAACAGACTCATAGATACAGAAAACAAACTCGTGACTGCCAAGTGGGAGGGGGGTCGGGTGAAAAAGGGACTAAGGAACTAAGAAGTACAGACTGGTAGTTACACCATCGTCACGAGGATGTGAAGTACAGCACAGGGAATATAGTCCATTACATCGTAATAAACGTGTAGGGTGCCAGGTGCGCAGACTTAACGGGGGCAGGTGTGGGGGATCACTTTGTAAATTATATAAATGTCTAACTACTATGCTGTACATCTGAAACTAACATAAAATAATACTGAATGTCAATTCTAATTGAAAAATTTTTTAAAAGGTGTATCTACCACACAAAGTCTATTTCTAAGAATTTCCTCCACTAGAAACCTGTTTTCTGATAACTAGATGATATTTATTTAAATAAAAACCTTCTTCTTAAAATCTACCTTCATTTCCCTCTTACTGTTATAACAAAGACAATGCTTTTCATTTCTGATGCCACCTTACACTTATTCCTCAGATAATGTAATAGACTATGAAAATAAATGAATAAAATAATCACATTAAATTAAATTAAATGACACTTTTATGATTACAAGCAAACTGCTACCAAGGCTCTTGCACCATTGGGCATACCGTTTCATCATTCTACATGTTATTTTGTCACCCCTGGCTCAGCCCTATGTACCAAGCAGGAACGGGTTCAGTTAGTATTCGTGACAGATCATCAAAAGCTTTCCCTTCCGCTCCACACCCAAAATTTCATCATCACTGCAGACATGAGCCGAGTCCATATTTTTGCTTCGGCACCACATAAACATCACCACAGTACGTTTGCCTTGAGAAGGCCACCTGAGCTGTCCTACTACACCTGAACATGTTCAGTCATCAAAAAGTGTCAGCCTTTCCTTTTGGCACGATTTATTTAGCAGGTGTGACTTGGAAGTGAAATTCATGAAAAACGTCCTTACCCGACAGATGGAGAGTATTCGTACTATTCAAGGAACTGAAAATATAGTCTGTGAAATACTCTGGGGAAGGCAGGTTTCTTTGCCCCAGACAAACACCTTGCAGGGACAAAGCAATGATCATTGCCGCCAGCTGAGGAAGTGTATTTTCATCAGCGCCATCACTGCTCAGGATTCCAGACTTTCTCTGCAGCGTTTGGGTTTCCATACACTGGAATCAGATACAAAGGAAAAAGAAAATTTAATCTCTTCAAGTTAATTTGATTCAAACGTCTCTAGGATTTCACCAAAAACAAGGGATAGTTCTTCATCTGAAAGAGGATTAAACTATCTGTGGGAATATGGTTATTTGTCATTCTTTAGTCTGAGATATAACTCTCTCTGGAAAATATGTGTTTCTTTTATCTGCCATGACACTGAATATTCTCCCATCCCACTGGTCCTCATTTGTCTAACCTTTCTCAGTACAACCTTAAAGATGTGTTTTCTCCAAGGAGAGCTCTTGCTCTCACTGTTTACATCCTTACATTTGGTAAACTGTTTCTCTCCAGTTTCAAGTACAGCCTGCAGTGTAATGACTTTCAAATCTATATTCCCGACCTTGACTCACATTGGCTCTGCTGCCTTGTATCATCACAGAGCACATCTTCCACATCTGCTTTGAGCTCACTGTATGCCGATTGCAAATCAAAGCTGCTGTGTTCTTTGAATTCCCATAGCACATAAAACCTATGACATAGGACCTTTTTCCTGTGCACGCCAATGCTCCCCCAATGAAATGATGAGCATTTAAGAGGTGAGAATCTTGCCTTACATCCCACTAGCATTCCTATTCATTTATTTAAATATGTATTGAGTGCCTACTCTGTGCCGGATACTATGCTCAGCCCATTACACATATACTCTCTTTTCATTCTCCCAAAGCTCTGTGCAGTGGATACTCCTTTTCACTGACCGACCAGTCAATAAAGGGCAGAGTCCTGATGGTGCTCAGATCTGACTCCACAGCCTACGCTCTTCAGTAGCCTTGCTCTTGCATATAGAAGTCAATTGAAACCCAGGATGGTGATGGGACTTTCATATCATCAAAGTAAGTTCCATAGCATAGTGCTTGGGACAGACAGATAAGGCTTTAATGCTCTCTCTGCTATTTCTAACTGGGTGATCTTGGACAAATGATTATTATCTGTAAAAAGAGACGATGCTACCCACTACAAAAGTTATTAAGGTTAGATGAGATAATGTGTGCAAAACACTTGGCATAGTAGTTGGCACATAGGACAGAGTCAGCTAATCTCAACTATTACTGTTGTTCTGTGTCTAGCAGCACTTCTGATAGGTAGTAGGCTGGAAAAAGTAGCAAGATTCAGACCAAGGAAAGCCTTATATTTAATACTATGAAAAAATTTCCCCCCAAAACTCCAAGGGAGCCACTGACAAGAGAATAATACAATAAGATATTTTATAAAACTATTCACTCTGGTGGCAAAATACTGAATGGATTGACAGGGGTAGAATTGAAGGGCAAGAAGTCTAGTTAAGAAGTTATTATGGATCCAAGATAGTTCTCGACTTCAAATTGTAGCTCTAGAGATGGAAAGAAGTGGATACATTTGAGGAATACTAAGAAGTTAGACTAAAGGACTTGGAGGACAATGTGAAGGAGTATAGAGAATCAAAACTGAGTCAGGTCGCTGGGTATGACAACTATACAATGGTCGTGCCACCCAATATTCCCCGAATTTTTTCTGAATATCCAAATTGTGTCTGGTACTCTCCTCGGTGCTAGAAATACAATGATGACCAAAACCAAAAGCATTCCCTGCTGGGGAGCTTAACGTTTAGTATTGCTAATAAAATAAAAATGTAATCAAATATAAGATGACGATTTTGGTAATGGCTTTGAAGAAGAGGCACATGGTACAATGAGGGTGAATAGAGACACCTCTCCTGCAGTCAGGCAGATCAAGGAAGGATTCTTTGAGATTGTGACACACAGACAATCTCAAAGATCTGGAGGAGGAAGAGGAAGGAACACTCCAGGCAGGAGAAACAGCATGGGCACAGTTCTTGTAGCAGGAGAGAGGATGCGAACATGAAGGGCTGGAAGGAGGGCAGTAGTTGGAGCAGGCGGAGGGGGTCGGGAACATGGTGAAAGTCTATGGCAGGTAATGGAGCCCCTTATCCTAAAATCAAAAAGAAGCCAAAGAGGGATTTTGAGCAAAAGATGGGAATAGAGGCTGTACGATTGGATTTATATTTTGATAAATTGGCTCTAGCCACATGGTAGAGAATGAAGAAATTAGAAAGAGACTCCAAGTGATTACTGATAATACAGGTAGAAGACTATTACAGTGGTCCAAGCAGAAGAAAGTGGTGATGATAACGGAAAAAAGTCAACAGGTTAAGAAGATCTTCAGGAGGTAACAGCAGTAGGATATGTGGGTGGATTAGACATGAAGTGGGAAGAAATTTAGAAAATTAAATTTCTAGTTGGGCAATTGACTGGACGACGATGCCATTTACCAATATGTGGAGTAATACAAAAGGATCAGGTCTGGCCAGATTAATTTATGACCTTAATTTTGAATATGTTCAGTGTGAGCTACCTTTACAATATCCTTTTAAAAAAAGAAAAACTGATGCTGTGTAGGATACGTGGGTCTGGAGTCCAGAGGAGGAGTCTAGAATTGAGATACACTTTCGTCTGTCACATGGATGAATAGATGCTCTAGCCTGGAGAAAACATATGGAATGAGCAGGGGCTAAGACCAAGCCTTAAGGAGCAATAATGCTTAAAAGTAGCGCAGAGAAAGGAGAGCCTGCATAGGTGAAAATGGGGCCCAGAGAGATGAAAAGAAAGTCATAATGTGCAGTATTATATAAGCCCAAGGTAGAGAGTGTTTCAAGAGCTACATAAGCAACACCAAATAAAGGACGGGTTCAGGAAAAAGTAAGGCTTTAGACTTCACTACTGAGTTTCAAGGGCCGAGGAAACATCCAAATAGAGATTTCTGCCAGGTTGATGTATGAATGAGTCTGCAGCTGAGCTGAGAGCAGAATTAATGCAATCAGTATTTAGTTGTATGTGAAGTTGTCAGGGGATATTATTCAGCAAGACTAGGTGGAGTGAGTAAAAGAAAAACTGAAGGTGGGGCCGTGGAGGGTACCAAAAGATCTGGAGGAGGAAGAGGAAGGAACAGTCCAGGCAGGAGAAGCCTAACAAAGGGTCACGACTCAACAAGAGCTCAATTCTTGACTGAATAGATGGATAAAGTAGGTCTGCATGTAATGTTGAATTATTTTACTCTGTTATAGAAATGTTTAATCTCGCAAACACTTAGAAGCCCAGAAATCTGTGTTGAATATACACACATCCTCTGCTTTTTTGAGTGCTGGGTTTCCATTTCCAGTTTATCCGCATCAAACGTCAAAAGGCGGGAGCAGATAGGATGACTAGAATCCCGGTGGCTAATCTGAACCAGTCTCGTGTTGTACAGATGTTGCACTGGGGAAATGATATGTAGGCACGCTTCCTTACTTAAGCAGAAAACGAAATTTTATGAAGAAACCTCATTTTCTCAATTGGAAATACAAACAAAAAACATGGCCAGATTTTGAGATCCCTGAGATTAGCTACTGAAGGGATGTTTGCAGAGTCCTTAGGAAATAGTTTTTCCACTTGTCCTGCCAATAATGAGAAAAATTAAACATATCTAGAGCAAATTAGAGGATGTGTTTGCTGGCCGGTAAGCTGGAGCATGATACCTTTGGGTTCCTAGGAGCCAGAATTGAGGCCAAAAATCAAATTCATCAATATATGTTGCTATAGTCTGAATGTCTGTGTCCCTCCAAAACCCACATGTTGAAATCTTAACCCCTAATGCGATGGCATTAAGAGGTGGGGTCTTTGGGAGGTGATGAGGTTATGAGGGCGGAGCCCTCAGGAATGGGATTCCTGCCCTTATAATAGGGACCCCAGGGACCTCCCTGCCCCTTCCATCATGTGAAGACACAGGGAGCAAATGACACCTGTGAACCAGGAAGGGGTTCACACCAGGCACCGAATCTGCTCGCATCTCGACCTCGGACTTCCCACCACCTAAAACTGTGAGGAATACATTTCCATGGTTTATAAGATACACAGTTTACCACATTTCAAACGGACTAAGACACATATCAATGGATATCTCAAGGAAAAAAATATATATATTTTCCCACACTCTTCAAAATGTTATTTTTAAAAAGTTTCTTATGTCTAGAGAAATGTATCTGCTCAACAACCTTTCCCGCCGCAAAGTGGAATGCAACAAGGTAACGGGAAAGCCGGATTTTCTGGGATAATGATGGCGCCAAAAGGAGACCAAGGGCCATTTCCTAAGGGTGGGAGCTGCGAGAGAAGAGAAGCACTTGAAGGCACCCCAAATTTATGCAGCCCGCCTCAAACCACAAAGCAGATATCGTCTGCGCTGTCATGAATCATCCTTTTCGCAAGCTGCCGCTTTGGTGAAATAATTAATTCATCTCTCTCGAACTGGTTTTTCCTTCTCCTTTCCCAGCCAGAAGGCAAGACAAATCGACACAGTGGCTTGACCTCGATGGGTTCATCCTTGGAGACTGATCATAAGCTGTGACTCACACTTACTTTCCTGCTCAGGAGGCCTCAGGAGAAGAGAGCTGCCCTGTCACCTGGCCTGCCTGCCCACCCACCCACCCAACTTCTGGCTCAAACTCATCTTACAATAATTAGTCACTCCGTTTCCCCTTTTAGACTCAGAATTTCAGACTACATCCCTTAACATCCCACGGCTAAAAACCACAAACACTTAACTTCTGTTAGAAGTCCTCGAAAGTCTCAGGAATAAATAATTGATGAAAAATAAGGCTCCCAGACTGCGTCTTAGTAGCAGAGACGCTTAGCAGTTTTGCCTTTCTTACCTGGCTTCTAGAAGTGTGGAAATGCTGCCTGGTGAATGCCAGGATATCTTCCGTCTCATTCTGGGAGAGGAAGTAGGAGTCTTCGTCCTGCCGGAGGCTGAGGAGGCTGTGTAGGTAAAACTTATACTCCCTATCGCTCATGTCGAGCTTTGAAGAACAGATCTCCTCCTGATGAACAATGTAATAGAGGAGGAGAAGAGAAACTCTCTGTACCACTTCCTCTCTGAGCTGGTCTTCAAAATCTCCTCCAGCTATTAGCAACAGGGCATCTGGTTCAAAGCACTGGGTGAAAAATGAAAACGAAAACAAACAAAAATGAAAAGAAACAAAAACAGAGACAAAGCTTAGCAAATACTCCTAACACCAGTGACCACGGAGTCTCCGCTGCTCATAACTATATCAGTAAGAGGGGAAAGTGAGTAGCCAGATTCAAATAAGAGAGCCATGGTTGGACTTTTACGTAACAGTGATGCCCTCCCAGGACGTCCTTATTCTCTAAGAGTGGTCCGTTATCTCCACCTACTGCGCCCCAAGTCATCCATTTGCCACCTTCAGTAAAACCAGCCTCTTTGGCTTTTAAAGCAACGCCCCACTGCATTTAGAATGAAATCCATGCTCTTTGCAGTTTTCTCCTTGAACGGGCTCCTGCCTATGCTACCTCCCAGACCTTATGTTAGCTTCTCTCCACCTCTGTCGTCAGACTTCTGCCCTGTGATTTTTCTGTAGGTTCCACCAAGTTCCCCCCACCCCACCGCCCACTCTCTCAGGTCTTGTTCTCCTCATTTCTCTGGTCTCCGTTGAAAGTGCCACCCCTCATGGATGCTTTCCGAATGCCCCGTCCAGAGTTGAAAGCCCCCAGCTCTATCCCATTGTTCAGTAGGAATATAATGCAAGCCACAAATGGGAACCACATGTAGCCTTTTAAATTTTCTAGTAGCCATCTTTTAAAAAAGTAAAAAGGAACTGGTGAAAGTAATCATATATTTTTATCATATTTCAATCATATATAATCGTTGAAACTTCTATATGCAAGATTTATTTCAACGTGGAATCAAAATTTGTCAAAATTACATATGATTTCACTTATATGTGGACTCTAAAAATGAAACAAAACAATACACAAAACAAAGCTGAAATAGGCCCATAGATATAGAAAATAAGCTGATGGTTGACAAAGGGGTGGGAATGGGGGAAAAACTCTTAAAACTCAACAGTAGAAAAATAAACAATTCAGTTAAGAAATAGACCAGACACTTCACCAAAGAGAAGAGATGATGGTAAATAAGCCCATGAAAAAATATTCCACAGCATTAGCCATTAGGGGAACACAAAATACAGCCACGATGAGAACCACTACATACCCATTAGAATGGCTTTTTTAAAAAAAAAAAAAGAGAGAGAGAGAAGGAAAGGAAAAACTCTGACAATACTAAACGTTGTCAAGATCCAGAGAAACCGTAACCCATATCAGTGGGAATGCAAAGCAGTACAACACTCCGGAAAACAGTTTGACAGTTTACATCTTACAGCTAAAGAAAAAAATTACTAATGAGCTATTTGACATTCTTTGTGTCCTGCTGAGTCTTGAAATCTGGTGTGTATTCTACACTGACCAGCACACTCAATTCAGACGAGCCACACATCAAGTGCCCAACAGCCACAATGCAGCTAGTGGCAGCTCTGGCACACACCATTTTTAAAATTTTCTTCGTAGCACTAGCGTTCTAAAATGACTTTGTTTTTCTTTTGTTTTTTCTCTCTCTCCCTGAGGACAACTGGTCCATGAAGGCCAGTTTCATCTGCTTTGTGCACAGTTCGCCTCGGCATCTACTACAGTGCCTGGCACTTTCAAGGTGTGAAAACAGAACGCATGAACACCTGCCTCTCTCATCCGACCTAAGAGAATGGCTGAAGCTGTTTCCACGATGCTTTATGTGTTTCACGACTCACAGACAAACACCTGGCTCATCTGATCCAAAGATTACATGGCAGAAAGGGGTATTTGGGGTTATGCGGTGGGACAGTGAGAACAAGACAGACACATTGGGTGCAGAGGGGACGCCCTCCCAGCAAGATGGGAGCTGCCTTTCTGGAGAGACAGTCGGGGAGCTCCAGAGAATTCCCAGGATCTCAGAAGCAGCCCATTACAGGGCACCGAGCTCAGAATGAAGGCACCTAAGTCCTGAGTCCCGGAGGGATGTGTCCCACTGTGGGACAATTTACTCTAATACCTGTTTTGTAATGGAGGTATACTTGATATATAGAATCATATTGGTTTCAGATGTACAATATCATGATTCGATATTTATGTATATTGCAAAATGATCGCAACATGTCTCGTTAACACCCGTCACCATACATAGTTAAAAATTTTTTTTCTTGTGATGAGATTGTTTTAAGATCTACTCCCTTAGCAAATTTCAAACATGCAACAGTATTAACTGTAGTCACCACGCTGCACATCACACCCCCGGGACTTAATTATCTTATTAATGGAAGTTGGTACATTTTTGACTCTCTTTACCCATTTTGCCCACCTTGTCACCATAATTATAATATTATATTACTATAACATCTTTCAATCTATTCTCTGAAATAGAATAGGGGTTCTAATCCCATGCCTTCTGTGTATTCCACTGGGTAACATCTGATACAAACCATCAGAGTCAAAAAGAAACATGTCATCCATCTCCAAAGCAAAGCATTAATCACATTCTTCACAAGCCACGCAGATTCCAGTCTCACGCCAACTCGGCTATAAGGGGACGAGAACTAGCCAGCAGAGGGACAGGCTTCCCAACAAGACCAGCTCAATCTGAATATTAATTAAGCTCCACCGCCAAAACCGGCAGCCCTTCTCTGTCCCTAACTAGCCCACGAGAAAGGTCCGTGGCTTGGTAGCTGTTGGACAAACTGATACCGAGACCCAAAAAAGTAAATCAGTTGAAACAAGTGTAATAGAGCCATTCCTTGTACCAAATAACCTCCTGAAACCAAAGTATTGGTAATATTAGCTATCATTTTTTGGACGCCATGTGTCCAAAAGAGTGCTAAGCACCTTATGGATTCAGGTATTTTCAATGTATAAATCTAATTGGTTCTGGAAAAAGTGCCAGATAATGAATTTTTCGATGGTGGGAACCTTATTTTAAATTTAAAAAAAAAAAAAGTCCCCTACTTATACAATAATCTGCCAAATATTTCTGCAAATATAAAGCATGTAGAATACCAATTACTCAATTATTTAATGTATAATGAATTAATTAATAGGTATATTTATACAGTATGCAAGGATGCTGCACAAAATCAAGTATAAACTCCTCCTTCTGAGGAAGGTGAACCCACAGTCTACATGAAAACTAAGGAGAGGCAAACACAGCTAACTCTGGTTGCCCAATCTTAACTCCTGCTCTGCCAGTGATATACTTTATTCTCTTATTCCACTGTTTCGTGGTATGGAGAAGATAAGCTGTAGATCCAACTACGTACTTGCCATGCAGCCCCTCACCCAGTAATTCTCTCTTCCTGGTAGGAATAAATACAGCCCATGAGGAGGCCAGGGGCTCGGTAAGGCTCTGATATCCATCAGTGAGCACACGGCACGCCAGCGTGTTGAAAGAGTTCGTGGTCACAGACTCTCAAGTGCTGTCCAGGCTGTTGGGAGGGGCTGGGTAGGCAAGGAGAAGAGCATCAAGAACATGAAGAGCAGGAACTCCACGAAGCCACCAGACCACAGGAGTGGCCACGGCACGGGTGACAGCACACGACAGTGACGTGGCCACCCTTCGTCCCATCTGAGGTGCCTGAGACCCCTGCCCATTCGCGGCTTCTCCTCAATGCTCTTGCTATGTCTCTTCCCAGGGTTGGGATGGTTGGGGTGTGACATGGGGCAGCAGAGAAGAGGGTAACATCAGTCGCCCTGCAGACGTTCATCCAGAAAGGGTTTACAAAAAGCATACAATTTGGAAGGAAAATCGGTTTGACTTTGAAAACTTTTAAGTAGTTGAAGCAGCTCATTTTGTCTGTTTGTCTGTCTGGAACAACCGATGTTGCTTTAATTTTTTGAGGCCTGCTAAAAGGAAGCTTAACGGTGAACCAAATGACTAAGGGATGAACACTTGGCGCTTTTTTACGGTGCTTGATTCTCAGACACCGTCCCTTCCTACAGAAGGTGGTGGCTTGAAGAAAGAATGCTGTAGGGAACGTCAGAAGAGCTAACCTAAGAAAACATGAATTTTCTTCTGAGCACTGGGGTGAAGGGCGGGGTTCAAGGGAAGCTGAAATTTTCAGTTCATCGCCACTAGTTTCATCTGTCCAAGTTTTTGCAGCGGCTCGGCTGGGTTTGGGAGAAGATGTTTAGTAAAGCCGTGTACACACTGTCACCCCATAGGCATCAAGATTTGTCCAAAGCTCTGACTCTGATGAAGTGATTCTTTGTTAAAGAAGAATGGGCTCATTCAGGAATAATCCATTGATTTTCCTTTTAATCTTGTCGGGTGGAAGCACAAGTTTGAAGAAAAAAAAAAAAACACTGATTCCAGGAATTCGTTTTTAAGACTTTACAAACTCTGGGGGAAGACTAGTTAAAATGCGAGAAGCCCTCCTTACTAAATTAAATGGACTGCTCTGATACTTGGCAGTAATTTTCTGTGGCACACTGTAGCCCAGGCGGACTGTCTCCTTGAGCTGCTTAATTCAGCTCTGTTTCTTGTTTGTGTCGGCCAGGTGAGAGCCTCAGTGACAAGGACATGAACTCTTTCCTCTTCTACATGAATAAGGCAGTTGTCACACCTGCAGGATAAACCGCAGGTGTTTTAGCCCAAAAGATGTGTAACTTTGATTCTGGATTATAAGTAAACCCAATGACCTTTTTCAAAGTTCTCAGATTTTTATAAGATGTATTTTGGGGGGATGTGGGGGTGCTAACAATTGGCTATAAAACACAAGAGGGAAATTGTATTTCTTTTTATTCCTTTGTTTATCCAAACAAAGGTCTGGAAGGATGTCGGCCAACGGCAGGCACTAGCTTTTTGGGGGTCTGTGCTGGATTTAGTAGCATTTCTGACTGAGAAAAAGTCTTAACAGAGAAGAGTTAAGATCAACTTGTTAGATAAACTTAAGAAAAAGCTTGATGCTTTTCACACTTTACCCCCTGACAGCTATGACAAATTTGGGGAGGGGTGTATGTTAAATGCAAGACCTCGAGGCAGCGGTTCTCCTCTTCGAACGTGTCTGAGAAGGGCTTGGCTCAAAACCCCAAGCCCCTGGACAGTCGAGGGCGGCTGCGGGATGAACAGGAGGGAGATGCCAAGGAATGGCTTATTATTTCTCAGCAGCACTGCGGGTGCTTCATAAACCAGGCTCCCGTGTACTTGGAAAAGGAGGGACTGGACATCTCCTTGAGGTACAGGGAAGGTAAAGGGGTGGGGGGCACTGGAGCTCCTGCGTTCAAGGGCATTTATCATGGCCGCGTGGTCCTCACGGAGAACTCCTGGAGGGGAGAACCACCGCCTCGCTCTTAGGGCTGAGGGAGTTGAGGTTTAGCATACCCCAACAGCTAGAAGGTGCCAGAACGAGGGTTTGAGCCAGTCATGGGCTCAGGCAGATACCTGGGTCTCTTCCCCTTGCCATGCCTGCAGTCCAGGTAGGGTCGTGGTTCTCATGACAGAAGCAGCATTTATTCTTTTGGAGTTACTTAATCCCTCATTAAATTCATTAAAACTCCATTCTAACCCTTCTCATTAAAAAGAGAAGCCACGATCAGGCAAGACTTTTCATTTCCCAAGGCAGCAGCTTGAATGGATTTATTTTTAAACGCCCAGCGCTCTCAAATATTTCAGATTAAAAAAAAAAAAAATCGGCTTTTACGTAGACCGAAAATAAAATTGGGGACTTTTTTTTCCCTCCCTACCAATTCAAGATTCCCCACTTTCCTCTTTTCAGACATTTAGGGATATAAACTCGCCCTTCTGCCTTCTTTTTACCACAAATTTTCTAATACGTATGCTGCCTCTCAGTGGACAAAGTCCCTAAAAAGACAAAAAAGACTCAACAACCTGAATCCTGTGGTTTGCGCCATGAAGGTGGGTGTTTGTGAAATCCATAGGCCACTGTTCCTCCCTCGCATTTTACGAATGACACGGGGAGACTTTGTGGCTCCTCGCTTACGGGTGATTCGAGTGAATGGTAGCCCTCTGAACAGGTTAATCTCAGAGTTCCCTTTTTTTTTTTTTTTTAACCTCAGTCTGTTTCACAGAGAAAGAGAAATAGCAAGAGGGTGAGACTATTAAAGAGTGTTTTAATTCCTAGGGATGGAACTAATTCAAACAGGAGCTAACTCAGTCAAACTCTCAATAATGTCACAGAACCCAAAAAGTGCAAAACAACTCCTCCCCTCCCCCTCCAAAAAAATTGGAGGTTAAGTCTGCATATTTACATTCTCCCTCACTAAGCTCATATTCAACCAGACTCAATAAGGCACTTCATGCCATTAGAGAAGAACATTTCCCTGAAGCAAATTCTCAGAAGGCATTAATAAGATGTGACTCCTAGTTATTTCCAGTGGGAAGTCTCATGTTGCTATGTATATCAATTAATGTCATCACAGCTGAGTTGCCTATTGAAACACATGTTGCCTCTGGGAACCCTTGGGAGCTATACTAATTATTGAATTATTTATTGTTTGCATAGAACAGAAAAATTTTCTCTGTGGCAAGACCCTTCTGTCATGAAAAAAACAAACCACTTGGCCAAGAACTGTCCCCCCTACAACCAATCAGGATTGAGCAAGTCTGCCAAAATTTATTGGGGAGGGGGCAGCTATTTGGTTCTCTTATTAATTTTTTGGCATCTCTTTATTTATTTGTAGGTTCATTCTGAAAAATCTCATCGGTCAGGAAAGGGATGTTGAAGCATTTTTTTGTGTGTGTGTGTGGTCATTTTAAGACATGCATCTTACCTCTTGTGCTACTCCTGTTAATCCCCTCCCCCCATGCTACCCACCCACCCTAATGGAGACATTCGGATTTCACATTAAATGCTAGTTTTACATTAACGCTGATTATACATTAAAGTGGCCTGCAGAGATTTTTAAAAATTCCATCCCAGGCAGGTTCAATCACAATCTCTGGAAGAGGAAGCCCCAACATGGGTATTTTGTTGGGTTTCATTTTAGCTCTACCTGTGAAACACCCCTTCCTCAGCTCAGATTTCCCAGTTCTGAGAAGATGATTATCCAATGCATTCACTATCCGCCATGCAAAAATATATAGAAAACAGCCAATCGATATCCAGGAGAAAGGACTTAAAAATCCAACGTTAGGCAAATATCAGATCGCTACTATTATGCCTCAGAAAACAAATAGCCTCTAGCTAACTAATCATGTGCAAATTCACCACCAGCTCTCAAAAAGGATTAGTCAAACCAGAAAGAAGAGAGAACTCAGTTCACATCACAAATCCATACCTCTCAATCCGCAGAAGGGTTGTAGACAGGCTTACATGAACATTACCATTTAAGTTGACAAAAATAGTCTCCCCGTCTTTAAATGCTTTATGCGGCATGCCGAATGCCTTGTTGACTCCCAGCTATGGGAGCTAGTATATCACAACGCACTGCACCCTGGGGTACTGGAAGGTTTGCCTTCGATTTTGCTTGACTGAAGTAAATGGCTAGAGACAGTCGCTCTCTTGTGAACATGCCCTACCCAGTACCTGATCCCATTCCACGGCACTAACCAGATGGCAGTCTCCTTGCATCCCGCGGGTGCTGCGTGGGCAGCCGGTTTTCTCCAGCAATGCTTTGATGAAGCTTCGTGAGTGGTTCAGGGGCGGGTGGTCACCAGCAGAGAGACCTCGGAGGACTTCTGTCAGTTGGCCAGGACTCCAAGTGCCACCACCATCCTGGGTGGAGGGGTTTTCTGTCTCAGTAGAAGGAACAAGGCTGAGCAGAAGGAATGACAGCACCGAGAATATCAAACGATTTGTCCAGAAGCACATTTCCCTTCTTCCTTTACCTCGAGTCTTTGATGGAGATGGGTGGGTGAGGGTTCACGGTAGGAACTTGTATCCAGAGGAATTTCTGTGGTAAAGGGGGAAAATAAAGGCTTTAATTATTGGGCCTGCAACATGTTTGAAAGGATTCGTTAATTGGGTGGCTAAGCTGATTTGCAATGACAAGCTCTTTCTGAACAACAGGGGGCCTGTGGGTCATTTATAACCCCAAACGACAGGAAACTATGGTGGTTGTAGACCTGCAAACTGTAGAACAGCCAAGAATTTCATTCTACCGCCTCTCTCTGAACTCAGCCTAGAGTCAAAAATGAGAAAGAATAAGTTTTTCTGTTTATCCTGCAGGTGGTACAAGTCATGAGACCAGAGACAGGAAACACTCTCATTTTATCTCATTGTTGAGAACTCCCAGTGGTTTGTGGTCTTCATTACTGAAATAAGTAAGAAAAAGTAAAGAGAAAATAAATTTTAATGAGTTATCAATATCATGTTGAGTTAGAAGCTTTTGGACAAAGAAGGGTACTAGAAGAAAATAGCAACATCTAGAGAACACTGGTCGTTTTCTAGGTTAGTTTATTAAGAGTACAAACTACCTTTAAAAAACAAGAGGATTTCAAGACCTCATGAGCCATGAGAAAGCCACATACTCAGCTAAAGGGTGGGCACGACTTTAGAGCTAATCAGCTTCCTGGAAAAAAATTAATCTCTTCAACTAGTTACTTAAGAAATGAAAACAGCATCTCCTGTCAGATCCTGGCCCAGAGATGAGCTCATTATGACTGTGGGGGCAGTGCCGAATATACTGGGGTTACTTTAATGCTTACTAAAAAAAGGAGTTTAAGATTCTTATGTTAGTATTTTTAAAATGACAGCAGATGATACAAGCATTTCTAAACCCAGTGCTTACCTTCAGAAGAAAGATAAATGATTATTTTTCCAGAACTCTGCAGCCTCTCAAACCTCCGAGAGTATCTTGTGGTTACAAAGTCCTTCGTTTTTAAAATTCTTTGCCTGTGCGCTGGGAGCTGGAGAGGATTATTTCAGCCCAGTGAAGTTTTCAGTTGCTATGGAGAGAGCTGCTCCAGAGGTAACAATGAAGGTGGATAAAAGTGAGAACTTTCTCTCTGGCAGTTTTTCAGGAAAATCAGATAAATGTGGCTAAGGAACCCGCCATTTTATACCGATATATATCAGTTTTCTCAGAATCATTTACAGTCACTTGCCCTTTAAGAGACAAATCGAAGTCAAAGGATTTCACTTTGCAAAATAAAAGATTTTAGAATTAGATCGTTTGTTTGTTTGTTTTTTTCCAGTTGGTCCTGTGATAAGGGCTTTATCCATATTCAAACCAAAGATTTGCTGGAAAGACAGGCTCTTTAGCACCTTATGTATTTTACAAGGTGCAGAGGTTTAAAAGATTTAAGGTGGTGGTAGATTTGTAAATAGATAGGTTCAAATGAGAAGAAAAGTATTCGTTGGAGGAACAAAGTTCTTACCTGGGAAGTAAGTGGACCTGAGCGGGGATCTTTAATGAGCTCTATGTGTTATGGGCCCAGAGTCTGCAGTAGAGGTGAGGACACGGGGCCTCTCAGGCTCTGGGAAACAGGCTCTCAATAAGTTATTAGTGAATCGAGGAGTGAGAGAACAAAGTAGTACATTTTATAGGACGTAAGAGAAGAAAAACCCAACATTTCAAAGTGGACTGGGTACGTGTAAATGGCACGTAGTACCCAGAAACACAGAGTGACTGCAGAATGGAAGGGACGAATAGACTTCTGAGCTCAATTCTCTAGGCAGTGGGTGGGGAGGACCGGGCTGCTGCCGAGACAGAGGAAATAAGAGAAAGAAGCCAGGATAATTAGTCTCCTCGATCACTAATTGCATATGAAAATTGGGAACAACAGGGCGAGATAATCCTAAGGGAAGGCCAGGAACACTGACGGAAATTCGGGAAGCATAAACACTCCCAGAAAACTCCTGGCTTCTCTTTAATCGAGGATCGCAAGCGCTTGGATTCATCTCAGCCGTCAAGGGATGGGACTTGGCCTGTTTGTCTTGAGCTCGGGGGTGAGATTAACTAGATTTAGAGTCCCGGATGGCGAGTCCAACCGACCTAGAGGGACGAGGAGTTGGTAAGACCTCCCAGCCACGGATCCCATGGAGGCAGAGCAGCGAGGAGGGCCTGGGCTCAGGACCAGAGGGATACAGGACACAGGGCCCTGCAGGCTCCTGCTCATCACTCCCCACAGGGGGACCACCTGAGCATCACTTGCAGGCTCAGCCTCAGTTTCTACCTGAGCCTCGGAAACTCGGTTAGGGGGTTGCTAAAGGAAAGCATAGGCGTACCTCGGACTTACTGCCAGTTTGGTTCCAGACCGTGGCGATAAAGCGACTGTACCATAAAGCGAATGTGTCATCTCTGCTGGGGGAGGGTGTTGCCTTCCGTTTGTAAAAAAACCAACCAACCAACCAAACGAACAAACAAAACGCAACATCTGTGAAGCACAACAAAGCAAAGGGCAATAAAATGAGGACTGCCTGTAGGCCAAAACCTGCTGAGCAAATCATCCCATCCTACCGTCCCCCGTCCCCGGTCACCTGTCCCCGGTCACCTGTCCCCCGTCACCTTTAAGTACCTGGGCTCCGCCTTGTTTCCGGAATTAAGCCCTCTCCTCCCGGCCCAACTCCAATTAACGGGCCCTGAAATCAGCTGTCCCTGCCCTAGTCCCACTGTGTAACCCTCCTGGCTGCCACAGAACTGCACCCTGACTTGCTGTGACCAGTACTCCCAGGACGGTGCCCCTCTTGGTACTTGGGGACTTTTCCTGATTCTCCTGTGCCGATGTCTAGGAGTCTTGTATTTCCGGGCTACAGATTCCTTGTAACTGGGCCCGAACACGTCACCTCCTGCAGGAATTCTCCAGCGCCATTCACCAGTCTCAGCCGCTCCCAGCACCGTCGCCACACTAGCCACAAAGCCCCAAGGCTCCCAAAGTGAGTTTCCTCCCATTGGCACATGCTGGAGCCAGCTTTGTTTGCCCCCAAGGCTTGTTCTACCCTGTCAGCGGTCCCCAAACGTTTTGGCACCAGAGATCAGTCCTCCTAGGAGAACCTAATGCCTGATGATCTGAGGTGGAGCTGAGGCAGTGATGGTAGCGCTGGGGAGCGGCTGCACGTACAGACGAAGCTTCGCTTGCTGGCCCGCTGCTCACTTCCTGCTGTGCGGCCCAGTTCCTAACAGGCCACAGACCAGGACCGGCCCACGGCCCGGGGAATGGGGACCCTTGCTCACAGTCATACGTACAATTCAGCCATCGACCAGGTTTCTACTCTTGTCCCAGGGTGAGTCCGCAATATGGAGGGGCAGGGAAAAGACCCGGATGTAGCCTCTGCGGCAGACAGAGCAGCAGAGGACTGGCAGGCAGGTGACCGAGAGAAAAAAAGTCTCAGCGTAAGAAACGTCTAAAACGGTAGAGGATTTTTATGAGAGCTTATTTACGCCAAACCGATGATATATGCCAGGGAGTGAGATCTCAAATCTCAAATAACAGTTTTGCAGCTTATTTTATGCATTTGAAATTAAGGAGGGAACGTAGAGATGGCGTGGGGTGGGAGAAAGCGAGGCGGGGATCTGCTTCCCGAATAATTAACAAGATCATGTGCTTTCCTGAGGGTGGTTATGGCTCATTTCAAAGGTGTTAACCTAGAGGCACAGAAACAGTGGGCAGGATTCGCTTAAGGCAAAGATAAATGTTATACTAAAAAGTTACATAGCTGGGATGTGACTGCCCACCATGACCTGCCCAGTTCGGATTTTATGATTGGATAAACCCTGCGAGGCGACTTTTTCATCCAACAAAGTAAGAAACAAAAAAACACTTAGCTGAACGTGGCCGCGCCATCTTCTTCGCTCGACTCTGGGCTTCCGCTTTGATTTTGCCCAACCCGCCTGCTTCCCTAGCAATCCCGAAGTCAGCTTCTCTTAAATACGGCTATATGTGCAATCCGAAACGGCTTCTCGGGGTGACGACGAGTTCCACATGTTAACTAACCCACTGTGGAAGGAGGAGCTAATTGACTCCTGCGTGATGCGCAGCAGGCAGGTAGCCCCAGGTGGCATCTGAGGCAGCCTCTCCCCAAACACAGACTTTCAAACTCCTTCCTCCCGTCAGTGTGGTGACGTGTCTGCACACGTACCCTGCCTTGGTCCAGAAAGAATTTAAGGGGGAACGAGACGGCGGCAAATGAAGAAGACACTAAAACAAGGGTTGAGCCATCTCACGGGTGTGGTTCAGGGCCACCCGCTGGGTACAGCTTTGTGGGTTGGACACGACACAACTCTAGTCACCATCGTTCACGTCTGTAATCATCACAGATTTCTATATGCATTAGCTTTTCCAGTAAATGTCCTGAGGAAAGGAAGCTTTGAGCTGGGGGCAAGGCTGGACGCTGAGGAGCGAGCACACACAGCCATCTCTGGACAGAATACGAGGTCCCACCACTCTGAGTTACCTCTGGACCTAGCTTGTCCCCATGTGCCCCTTCACACCAATTTCCCTCTTTTCCAAGACACTAACCCTTCTAAATAATGATTATAAAATATTAATTAACATTTTTGAGTGTGTGCGATGCCTAGGCACTGTGCTAAGGAACTTTCCATATATTTTCTCGGGTACTATCAATTGAACCCGATGAACTTCTCACTGTGCATTTCAGAAAGACCCAGGGTCACACAGCTAACAGATGCCACCAGAGATCCGGGCCCATGAACCTCGAAGACGGTGCTTATACTAGCAAGCGACTTTCCTTTGTGATGCTATCCCACGATTTTATTTATAATGCAGGATGGGAGAGACAGCCAAGAGACGCAGGAAGGAAATAATCTGCTACATTTTGATTTTTTGCTTTCCCTCCAAAGCTCTTTCAGCCCAAAAACTCTCTGAGGAAAAAAAAAGAAAAGAAAAGAAACATTTTAAGAAAAACGTAGACCGTTAAAACAAATAGAACCTTACACCCCCCTCTTCTGTGACATTTGTCAACAGGACTTTCCACCACACATTTGAAACAAATGTTACTCCTCTAAACTCTTTTCTTATATTGGACTGAAAGGCAGCTCCTGCAGGCAAGCAGCCAGATTCTGTGACACAGCCAGCATCATTGTATTTCCAACAGTTAGTTTTGAATTTAGCCCTTTACGTTGTCTTTGATTTGGAAGCTAACAGCAAAAATGATTTAAACAAACAAAAAAAACCCATACATTTTATGTGCAACTTTCAAAAAATATTTTTTCTTATAAGACACCTAATGATCACTAATTTTTAAAAACTGCAAAAAATACCTAAGAATATATATATATATATATATAAAGGGTAGCCTCTCTACCAGATAACATAACAGATGTTAATGTATCCATTAGTTTCTATTTTTTAACATAAATTAGGTTGTTATATGCATGATTTTTGAAGCTCATTGTTTTTACTCATTATATTGTCAGTTTTCTTAGAGATGGATCTATTTTATTAGTCACTTCAAAAATTCACCTTTCAGTTTGGCTTTCTGTGATCCTCATTATCCATGTCATTAATTCCTGCTCTTTTTGTTATTTCCTGCCTTCGCTTTTCTCATCTTTCCTTGGTCCTTTCTGTGGGGATGAAGCTTCGAGTGGCAGACTTTGCAGATGGTACCCGATATCCATTCCTCCTTTCCCTTGTTTAAGACAGCAAAGTGCCCAGCTAAAAGCTTTCATTTTCTAGACTCATTGGGCCCATGACATGGTTTGGAGATCAATGTGAGTGGGAGACTGCTGGGGATATTGAAGAGGACCTCCTGCCTGAAATACAGAAGTGACATCACGTGTGGTTCCAGGGAGAACAAGGTGCTCCCTCGGCCTCACTCAAGTTGGAGGAGCAGAAAGACAGAGGAAAAAGCCTGGGCACATTCCAAGTCACCGTAGGCGTCCTGGCTGCCTGTGCTTGGAATTTTGGTTGAAAGAAGCCCATACATCCCTATCTCGGTAACATCCTTTTTGTCCAATTCTGTTGATTTTCACCAAACACACAGACCCTAATACCTTGAGACAATATGGTATGTCTTGTAATCTGCAGACATAGAAAAGGCTCATTCTAATCCTCGTGGTCTGCTTTTCATTCACTGCTTCTGCCTTTCTACCCAGCACGTGGGGCTCCAAATCTTTGCCAAGACTGGAAACCCCTCTGTCTCAATTTTAGGCACTCAAGTCTTGTCACCCCAGGACACCATCTCAATGCAGTAAATTAGGCTCTGGTCCTCACTGAGCCCAGTGCCTGTGGGGGTGATGTTTCCTTCTTTCTCTCTCTTCCCTCAGAGATAAATCCTTCTCTCCCTTCATCCTTAAGGACCCCTGGCATAATCTGTTTGATGAAAGTTGGCTCTCATAGAAGACAGAAGTTCTGCCTTCTCTGAGCAAAATCCCTGAGGAGGAGGAGCATTAAAATGTCAACTTCTGGTTCAGAATAAGGCAGGAAATAGAGAGATTTGTTTAAATAAATAATCTCAGAATAGTTCATGATAACGAATTAATGAAAGTTATCTTTACCATTTATTAAAGAAACAGTTTCCTTAACAGTATATTTTCCAGAAATCATTTCCAGAAAAACCTTTAATTCAACAAATAACAACCTAATTCAGCGAACCCATGTTTAAAACCTACTATGTGAAAGTTATTGTTATAGCTTGCGTGAAATACAAAGATCTATGATATGAAGGCCCTGCTCTCCCATGGCCTTGGTCTAAGTGGGAGACCTTGACCCATCCCCAAACAACGCTAAACCAAAGTAGTGTGTTCTGCGTGGGAAGAGGAAATGCTCACTCTGATTAAGGAGAGAAGGAAGTACTTCATTTTTAGTGGACAAAATCCATTGAGAAAAATAACTCAATCCAGGGATTTCTCTTTTTGGAAAACAGAAAGGAAAAAAAACCCAAAAGGATGGTTTCAGAAGAGGGGTCGTAAAGACTGGGAGCCCAGAAATGGGGCAGCCTCACCATAAGCAGTCAGCCTCCGTCTCGTTCACTCTGTGCCTTGGCCTTTGCACCTTCTCCCCACTGGCTCACCCTGGACCACACCCCAACCTCCCCCATGATCAATTTCCTAAACTTTCTCTCAGTTTCCTCAACTATAAAGTGAGGATAAAAGTAGAAACTTACCTTCCTCGAGCTGTCCTGAGGGTTTACGTAAATTCAATTAATCGGTAATACCATTCATGACTTGCACATAGGAAGTCTCGACGAGGGTTTGGCATGATTTATATATTTATGTGTTATCATACTCAGGTCTTTATTTAGCATCTACCTATGTTACTATATATTGGTGACACAGTGATGAATGGAACGTGATCACTGCCGACGATCGCAGTTTGTCAGAGGAAGAAAGCCTGGTAAACAGTCCAACGGAAGGCAGCAGGGCAAGTGATAAGCGTATGCCAGTGTGTGCTAAGTGAACCCCTAACCACGTGTTGGAGCCATGCAGGCCGCCGCCATCTTCGGCGTCTTTATAAGCTCTGCCAAGACAAGTACTAAGGATGGCTTCAATCAAACTTTTTTGGCATTGATAATCTGCATAATAGCTCAACCTCCTTGTTGAAAGTTGTAAGGCTGGGTGGAATCCACGTAATATTGGGTGTGGCCGTCAGCCCCGTGGTCAGTAAAGGTGGTACATTTGCTGTTGACTCAACTCTTCACGCCTAGTGGTGACCACTGATATCTCAGACATGAATCTCCAGGAGCGATGCTGTCAATCGTCCCTATGATAGGAGCTTTGGCCTCTAAGCTCAACCAAATGAATGCACTTCTTTCTATTCTCTGTGCTAACTACGAAATAGCCTGCTGGTATTTCCAAGGTGACACCTTTTGCAGATGTGTCAAATATTTGGGAAGTTGTGATGTTACAATTGGTACATTCAGGACAGAGGGTGTGTATGTAACCACTTGCTCCTGGCTGGGTCCCAGCAACAGCTTTGGAGCTCGTAGCTTACATTGTTGTCACTGTTGACCCTTCAGTATCAGATGCAGCAGAAACCAGAATCCCATCATTCGAAGCAAACAGGGTCAGAACTGAAAAATGCATGAATTATAGATGTTGATGGCTACCCGGACGTTGTATCTTGTATAGTCATTGAAACACCACATTTTTCACTTTGTTAGTATTGTTGTGAGCTCCTCAGGGTGGATGGCAGCTACCAAATTTCCTTTGGTTGGCTGATAACAGGAATTGTTCAAAGAGGGTGACAGTGGCCGCTTCCACCAAGAACACTCTCATTGTCTTTAGGCTTTTTTTTTGTGTGTGTGTGTGTGTGTGTGTGTGTGTGTGTGTGTGTGTGTGTGTCTCAGCCTGTATGATATGTTTTGGCAGAGATGCCCTCTCAGCTAAATCATTCTGTTTCTCATGAGGGAGGGAATACTTTCTAAGTGGTTCTTTGATACCCTGAGGCTTGGCCCTGGGGAATACACTTGGTTGAAGGCCGTCCAAAAGAACACAGTGGCTTGGATTCTCTGAAGATCAGCTACAGGAAAGGCTACCTGATACTGCCTGGCTTCCCCAAACTTGTTTGCCTGCGTGGAAAGTTCAGAATATCAAGATTTTGCTGACTTTTAAGGAAGGAATCCAGCTTTTAAGCAAGAACGAGGAGGAAGTAAAACAAGCACAGTGACCAGACACATCTTGGGGGGGTGCTCCAAGGAGAGTTGAGGCTTCAGAAGTCCCAGCTGGCTGACACCCCTTGGAGACTATGCCAGACTCTCTGTTGGTTGGCAATGGAGTCTGTGGCAGCTGCTCAGGCAAAGGTCCCAAACTGCGTCTGTTTCTGTCTTCATGCTCTGCAGGTTTGGCTTGGGAGTCCACCCTGGGTCAGAAGTGGCCCTGTGGATAGTAAAAGCAGAAGCCCCAGGACCTGCTTCGTGACACACACATCACAGGTGCTTGAGACCAGCACAGGTGTATCAGCTGGGCTGCAGTCATTTTGGGGAGGAGGCTCACCACAGTTTGGGGGCTGGCAGGGTACACAGGATATGGGAAGAGACTCTTCTGACAAAAGCAATTCATACTCAATCCATGGCCCCGAGGGAAGCCTTGATACATCCAGAGGAAATCAGGACTTTTTATTATGAAACCCAAATCCCTAACACCAAACATCTAGAGGCTGTGAGGTTTCACCCATCTCTTAGCCCAGGACCTCCTCAACAGAGTCAAACCTTGACCGATAAACTGTCATATTCAGAGAAGTAGGTTCGTAGAGATGACCGATCCTTTACCTCTTCATCGGAGACCTCAAGTCCCCTTCCTTTGTCCCAACCAGCTCCAGAGCAAGGACCTCTGAGTTTTGGAATTAAATCAGAGTGGCACAAGGCAGTCAGCAGAAAACACTTCAGGACCATCTGGAATTCATCTGAGTATGCGCCACTGTGCCTGGCATATGGTCGGTACTTAATTAGTTTCCCTATTGCTGTGATAGCCAAGATTGACTCTGATTTCCAGAAAATTGAGGGAAAATAAGAGATGGAATTTTCTTCGAAATATTTATTCCATTTTTTTTTTCTCAAAGAAGTTGATGAGGGTTCTTCTGCCCTTTCACTTCTCAAGAGAATAAAACTGAATGGTAGAGTTATGATGGCTGTGAGCGTTAGCAGGTTTCCACTTTCTCCTCTTCATAAAATGAGTCAGCTCTGACCCAAAGACAATGATATTTTTATGAGGTGGGAGTCTCTATGGGGATGAACGATTTCGTGTTATCACCCATAGCGTGAAGAAATGGCTCTTTTCACAAAGATCTACAATCCTGCCCAGGACCACACAATTTCTGACCTTTCCCCTCCTGGGGTAAATTTATATTCTAAGATTGCATAAGACAAACAAATCCTCAATCCACACATACTCATTAATGGTGATTGCGAAGGGAATGTAGGAATGGCACAGCATTGGGACAATGTCTTAGTCAATTCGAGCTGCTATAACAAAATACCATAGATCTTATCAACAACAGAACTTTATTTGTCTCAGTTCTGGAGGCCGGCAAGTCCAAGACCAATGAACCAGCAGATTCAGCGTCTGGAGAGGACCTGCTTCGTGCTTTATAGATGACCATTTTCTCACTGCGTCTTCACATGATGGAAGGGACAAAGGAGTTCTCTGGGGACCCTAATCCCGTGTGTCTGGGCTCTATTATCATGACCTAAGCACCTTCCAAAGGCCCCACCTTCTAACACCATCACATTGGGGGATAGGTCTCAACATATAAATTTTGGGGGGAACACAGACATTCATTCCATAGCAGTAATATAAGGGCATTCAGTAAAAGAAGTGCAGAAGTAGATTTTAGCATCTAGTTTCTGGTTAATTGCCAGACAGAACGGGAAAACTGCAGCTTTCGTCAACTCTCATGCTATTTGGCTATCCTGCTTTCACTTCATGGACAATGTGAGATTTCTAACAGCTTTGGAGAAATGCTACCTCAATGCAAAATGATTCCAAAACAGAGTTCGCATCACCATCACGGCCTGACGGCATTCCGACTCCCCTGGACTCCCTGTTGAAATGCAGGTTCCAGGATTCTGACCCAGCTCTACTGAATCAGAATCATAAGCATGGGCCCAAAGGATTCTGTATTTTGAATAAGGGCTCCATGTGGTGCTTACCCTCATCAAAGTTTGAGAATCCCTTCCAAAACCCTGAATCAGGAGCAAGCCCAGAGTGTTGAACTTTCTCGCACTCAAAGAAAAAAAAATTAAATCAACAGAAACGAGAACATGGTAACTTTGTAGGGTATTTTTACATCTCCTAGAGAACTCTATGTACACAAGCTGTAATCAGACCCATAAAGAGAAAGCTGTGATAGAAAAGGTTTTCACTCAACCTACAGAGCTAGTTGAATAAGATTAATAATCTTCCCCTAAACTTAATCATACAGAGCTACCATGAATAACTTTGATATGATAAGGACCCATAGTACAACCAGGATCTCCAGCCAATTCAGAGAGCTTTTTCAATGTCAGTATCAATTGAAGTAGTGAAGAGACTCTTAGGTTGTATGGTAATTTAGCTAATAAAGAGAATGAAGAAAAGTGATCATATGAACATACTGGAAAAAGATTTAGATTTTTAGCTAATTTGATACAAAATACCAGCCTCACCAAAAAAAAATCATATGCTGTTATTAAAACAATGTGAACAAACTGATTAATGAGTATCATCAAATTCAAAGATATTTAAAATTACTTATTGCGTATGAAAAAGAAAAAACTCTAAATAAGTACCTTGAAATATTAGTACCTGTATATGAATGATATGCAAGAGAGGTTTTCTGATATTTCAAGAGAAATCCTAAAAGTTTATATCATATTATCAATAACAAGTTGTATAGTTGAAGGGCCTTTTCTAAACTATCAAAGATTTTTTAAAAATCTTATTGGTCATGCTAAAGACTGCATTATCTTTCTATTTGCTCTATAAAAAATAATTATAAAACCACTGCCATATAAAGGGGTATGATCATTAATTATATGTGTCAACTTGGCTGAACCACAGTGCCCAGAAACTTGGTCAAGCATTATTCTGTTTCTGTGAAGGTTTTTTTTTTTCAAAGCGTCACATTTATATAAATGGACTTTGAATAAAGCAGATTACCCTCCATGATGTGGGTGAGACTCATCTAATCAGTTGAAGGCCTTACTAGAACAGCAAAGGCAGAAGAATTCTGCCAGCAGACTTATTGCCTTTGGACTCAAACAGCAGCTCTTCCCTGAGTCTGCAGCCTGCTGCCCTACCTTATACATTTGGACTTACCATGCCTCCAGCATTGCATGAGCCAATTCCTTAAAATAAATTGATAGGTAGGTAGATAATAGGTGACAGACAGAAAGACAGACAGACAGATTGGTGATAGTTAATAGTTAGAGCAACTCCATGAGAATGGCAAGGATGAGCTGGCAGTGTGGAACATGTGTGATTATGAAACCGCCAACATATTTTGCAATGTACATGACACTTTAAGGCAAAATTCTTAAAAAAAAAAAAATTGTTAAAGTGAGGATAAGACATTTAGAGCTCTAATTCCCAATAACAGTGCCTTTGACTGTTGAATTCTGAGCTGTGTCAGTGTTATAATAGAAGATCTGGGAGAAGAGTGCAAGCCATAACAACAAAATTCATTTAATGCATACTTTTTAGCAACCTATCTGTTCCAAAGAGATGAAGAGTTTAAGAATTCCTCTACTAATAAAATTGTTTATTTTGAGAGTAAAGCTAAATGTAAAGTAAATGGATAAATAAATCTCATTTAAAATAAAATTTACACTTATCAAAATCACCAAAATACAAATCTATTAAAAATAGACCTTGTCTTTGATGATTATTTCACATTATCTAAGTACATCCAGTTACGCAAATTTACATTTTTTATTTCACATCTTTGCATTCCTGATATACATATAACAGGACAAAGAACTTGTTTGCAATATTCAGCCTCAAAAACCCTGCTTGGGGAAAAGAAGATTCTCAGCTGCCTTATTCTTTCTGCACATGTACGAATACAGTTGTAAATAATTGGAGTGAATATCAAGGTTTGTGAAAAAAAGTTACTAAATTTTTATGCCACCTGAAGTTATTTGTACTTGAGTTTTAAAATGGTCCTTTAATTACTGAATTACAATTCAATAGTTAAAATTGGGCGGGGGGTAGCTCCTTAAACTATTTCAGAAAGCTTAGTTGGTTGTTTCTGGGGTTCTTATAATCTTCATGCAGTCGACAATAGCTACACACCAATGATGCTAATATTGTGCTGTGTATTCACCTAAGATATGTTTTTAACATGGTAGCCAATATTGTTATCTCTCTTTTGTGAAAATATCTTGCCAGACTAGAAAATGAGCAATTATTTTTTTTTTCAATTAGGCAAAGAAAAAGGACAGACCAGTGCAACACAGTACTAACCTTAAAGGAAATAATCAGATTGAAATAAAAACCTTAACATTTTAGTTATAATCTTATGAAATGTCAATATACCTAAATCACATTATGATACTAAATGACTGCGTGTTCATTCTGTTCAATGTTGCCCATGAGATCTTTTGTATCGCCAGTTCCCGGACTTGCTCTACTGTTGAAATAGAGGGTATTTTCAAAAGCGTTCTCTTGAGGTACGTGCCCACGTCTCTTCTTATAAAACAAATACGCGGCGAGGCCAGCACCCATTACAATCAGGAGAATCACAATGATTACTACACCTGCCACACTGGAAGACTGTTTAGTAGGTTCCATCTTCCTTGAGTCAGCTATAAATAAATAAAATCATTAGCAAAAAGGTAGAGGGAGGCAGAGGGTAAAATGCTATGGAGAACATTATAACTTTCTTTTTCGAAAAACTAAAATGTAAATTCCTTCCAGTGGCATTTGTCAAAGAGAAATGCAGGACATGAAAATAAGATAGAGGATTATTTTAGATGTTAAGATTATTATTCAGTTGCAAGAACATTTCATTTATCTATATAACATGGAGTTAGTTAATCAGTGTTTTATAATATTTATACCTGTTTCAAAATAATATAAGGCTGCTAACCAACACATTATAGGAAGATAAATAGAATAGTAATAATGTGATGATGATAATAAAAAGCAAGTGAAAAAAAATTCGGGAAAAAAAATAAAAGTAATGGAAATTTCGGCTCATGAGTGTAATTAGCAAACAAATAGCACCCATGAGATTAATAGGGGGTTGCAGGCAAACCATAAATCTCACTTCGAGTTCTTATAGCAGCCAAACAAATGAGCGAAACAGGATCAGCTACCTAATTCAAGTTATGTATAAAATTAAAATTAGAAATATTACTTAAGAAAAATACCACGGGGATTCCTCAGGGAAAATTCTTCCGTGGGTTCTCATAAGGCAACTCTCTGGAACAGAGCAATTGATGTCTTCAAAAAAATCGATGGTAAAAACACCAACCTGGCTCCAAGCCGGCTTTTCTAGAGCATCATTCAAGGGAGGCTGATGGCATAATGACAAAGGCTAGTGGAGCTCAAGCAAGTCTACCAGGAGTTCAGGGGATGTAGGAACGGATCACTATGATTTTTAAAACAAACTATGCTGATGCATTACTAATATGGAACTTGAAACTTCATAATGGTCTTACCTTTTGTCGTCATTACTGTAGGAGTAGGTTCAGCATCAATAACTGTAAAATAAAAATTAATTAAATACTTGTAAAAACCTATAATAATTGCATATCCATAGTGTTATTTGGTTCACAGATACATCGAATCCTCCATGTTTAAATTATAGTGAAATGATATATTGAGATGATAGATGATAGATAAATCTGATATACAGATATACAAACCTATCATTGTATTGTATTGTGTTGTGTTGTGTTGTATTGTATTGTATTGTATTGTATTGTATTGTATTGTATTGTATTGTATTGTATTGTATTGTATTGTATTGTATTCTATTCTATTCTATTCTATTCTATTCTATTCTATTCTATTCTATTCTATTCTATTCTATTCCAGCATCCTGCAGCTGTATGGTGAGTTTGAATATATTTGAAGATCTGAAAATACAGCCTTCCTATTTGCATTTGGGCCACTGATACCCACCCTTAAAATCTACCCAATTTACTCATAAATAATGAATTCTAGGCTAGCAGTTTTGAAACTGGTCCATTGAAGCCTAAGATATTACAAGGCATTTGAACAAAAAGCGAAATAGGATCCCAACATTGCACCAAAGGGTGTGATATATTATAACAGAGTTTTAAAAGACTGAAGAACTATGCAATTCTAAAATAATAAAATCTACTAGGGATAGAGTGTTAATTTATCTAATTCATTTATCTAGATGTATTATTTAATGAATAATTTTTATCTATCGAGAAGGATATTATGTAAAGTGGAATGACATAAAAATATTTAAGTCCAGACAATATCACATCATGGGCATATAACACTATTAATTCTCCCTATCCTTCCATAGTCTGCTACTCAGTCTCAGAAGAAGCCTTCATTGGTCTCATGTGATTCATTCCTCAATTAATTCTGGTTCCTCTCTGGAACACTGACCCCTTCTGATTTGGTCAGGTGACTGCTTTATCCTTTTTCCTCTCATGCCATAAGGCTTCGTAGGCGGGCTCTCCAAACTGCTTGTAACTTTGCAAATCCATATGCACAGATATCCCATTATAAATGGATTGGTAAGTCAAAACCATTATGTCAGTTAAGCAGAGACTGTATCGTGCTCACTCAGAGCTGCAGACAGCAATTAATCACCGTGGCAGACTGAACTGCTCACTTGTGCAGGAGTAGTTTGCAAGGAACTTGTTATCACATTATAATCCCATACCTGACATCTTAATATTTGAAAGCAATTGTGGCCTGTGAGCATATATATCATAGGACAAATTCTTACTTACTTTTTGATCTTTTACAAATATAGCCTTTGTAGGAAGAACAGTGAATATTACTCCAAAATCCAGAAGATGCAAT
Source organism: Pteropus medius (assembly GCF_902729225.1). Classification (NCBI taxonomy): domain Eukaryota; kingdom Metazoa; phylum Chordata; class Mammalia; order Chiroptera; family Pteropodidae; genus Pteropus; species Pteropus medius. The sequence continues at coordinate 4,292,107 of NW_024347790.1, read as the reverse complement.
CAAAGTTACACAATCATTTCGTTCACCAGAGGGGTCTCCTGTGTTCCAGTTGACAAAGGAGATTGGATTGTTGTTTATCCACAGCCACTTTCCTGATTAATAAATAAAGTCAGTAAAAATAGAAGTTAAAAATAACCCATCTTAAAATAAGTTCAACTTATTCACTTCTAAGCATATTATTTTATACTACAATCAATAATTTATAATAAGACTTTTAATAGCCAAGATTATAATGACTAATTGTTGCAAGGAAGGAAACTGAGAAGAATGTGTTTCTTATATAGCTTTAGTTGAAAACTCATTCCTAATTAAGACAAATACGTATACTTATCCTTTTCTAATTTTTTTTTTCTGGAAAAAGATAGAAAACATTTTTTAAAGCTTCTTAAACTAACTTAGCTACAGAAGATATTCTTTTAATTAGCAACTTCCAGGATAGTATAGTATGTGGGTCATTTAAAATTTCAGTTCTTACCTCAAATGAAAATGTAAGTTTGACTTTTCACAAATTTACAAAGTTACCATTATTTAAGGCAAGACTTTTTGAAACGTGAACTTTGTTCTAAATAAAACATTTTGAAATATCTGTGAGGAAATAATCATCTTGCAAAAATCACCTTCAACATTTCTGTACAATCCTATCCAAAAATTAGTTTTGCCTTGAAGTGGCTCAACTCGATATGACAGAAAACTCGATTCTGCAGCACTTTCGATGGAAACCAAAGTGGAATCTGCAAAATGTAAAAGAACAAATATAATGGGAGTACATTTAAGTAGCTGAAAACATTTTTATAAAGACACTACAGACATTTGTCTTTTTAGAATTTTAGTTGCCACTCTGAAAATCTGGTTTTTTAAGCATCATTTGTGTTCAAGCACTGAATCAGTTGCTGCAGGATATGCAAAGGTAAAAAGGGCATAGAATGTCTTAAGAAACTTATAATAATGCAGATAATAATGTGTTGAGAATATAAAGGAATGTATTAGAAGAGAAAATGAGTACAATATGCTATTGACATGTCAAACAGAGAAATTTTTTTAAGCAAAGCAACTAAAAGGGAACATGGAGGAAACAGAATTTAAGATATTAAGAAGCATAGGATTTCAAGTAGAAAGCATAGAAAATAATTCCAGGGAGAAGAAGAATAAGAGAAAAGACAAAGTGAAAGAGAGGGGGAAGCATAGAGCTTCTTCAGGAACAGAGATGGCTCACAGATACATGGAATCCTCCATGTTGCTTTATGGTGATACGATACAGATAAATGGTAGATGATTGATAGATAGATGATAGATAGATGATTGATAGCTAGATGATAGATAGATAGATGATAGATCTACTGGGAAGAATTAATAGTGTTAAGAGATAGTATACAGTTTTGCCAGACTAACATGGTCAATGGGTAAAAAAAAAAGTCTTGCAGTTTGAACTCATTGCAGATAGCAGGAGACTGGTATTTAGGGCAATGTAGTGATAAGAAATACTTAGTTTTTTCAGGCTGCAGGAGTGTAAATCAAGCTGTAGTGTATAGGACTGTACAAAGTAAAAAAAAGAGAGAATTTGAAAGACTAGTTAAGAGACTATGGCATTGATAACCCACATTAGATTAAGTTTCATTCAGTGTCAGCATTATCTTTATAGCAAAAATCTACAGCTTTTTAATAATAACAACTAGTATATTTTAAGCACCTCATGCCAGACATTTTACTTTGGGCTTTACAAGCATAATCTCACTAAAATTTTACAACTACTTTATTCATTGGTTACTAAAGTTACCCCATTTTATAGTTAAGTGAAATATCAAATATGTCTTTCTATAAAAGGTAAGTAATTTGCCAAGATTTTAATGATAGTAGAGAGTAGAATCATGGCATAATCCAGGCAATCTGAATCTTGAGAGCCTACCCTTAACTATATGCCTTCATCCCTGGATTATCCCTCCAAGTATTGTTTTCATTGCACATTTCACATATTGTTTCAATTACACATTCCATTAGTCAATATATTTCATGGACAATAACCACTTCAAAATATTCCTGGCATATTTTGATGAATGAGAATCACTCGCACTATTTACAGGAAAATATAGTAACCTAAAACAAAGTTTCTACATGTTCATTGCAAAATTGCTGAAACAGGAAGGAAAAACATATTTTGTTTTAAAAAATTCCAAAGCAGACTTCAGGGAACATCATAAGAAATGGCAGAGTAAGTACCCCTGAAAATCCTCCTCTACGAAAGCAATAAAAACACTGACAAATTTGTCAAATCAACTTTTTCAGAACCCTGAAAATTAACTGATGGCTTATAACTAACAAAGAAGAATTTATTCAGAAACAATGATTGAATCTTGGTAAGAACAGTGAGCTTCATGGTGTTATAACTTGTCCTAATCCCACTGCCTTATCCTAGCTCTATGGGTGCCTTAAAAGCCAACAGCCCCCAAATCATAGTGAAAACCAGGAGCTTAGAAGCCAGTGGAAAAGTCAAAATGGGGTTAGAGTTCTTCTAAAGTCCCATTCCCAAAGAATTTCCATTATTTGATCTCCCTGACAGTTCCCTAGAAGACCTCACTTGCAAAACTTGCCTTTATTTGACCTGACACTCAGCTTGACTAGTGTAAATGCCTTTTCCCTAGGAGAGTTTGTCAAAAACTATCAGCAGCAATTGTGTCACATCATGACTGCCCACGGCAATGACAATAGTAGAGGGAAACAACAAGCTAAAGAAGAAACCTAAAAGGAAAAACTGAGGAATAAGATGACTGTAGGGAGCTTCAAAAACATTAATCTATTCCTGGGAATCTGGAAGGCCATGCACAGACATGCACTGGGGTGTGCACGTGCCCAGGACCCTGTGCATTCCCATAAAAGATCTGAGGTTTTAAGCCTTCACTTCTGGCTGACCTTGAGGCTCTGCACAAGCAGGAAGTAAAGACTAAGGCAGAGTTTTTAACTATCTTTTTTTGTTAGTAATTTTTAAAAATCTTGTCTGATCTAAAGACAATCTGTGCTGAAGGACATACGCTATACAAAGATATATTTGTATGATGACAATATCACAAAGGATTGCAGAGGGTATAGAGCTATGTAAGAGGAAAATTTCTGTATACTCTTAAAATTAAGTTGATATTAATCTGAACTAGACCATTGCATAATAAGATATTAACTCATCCACAAGGCAACAAGTAGGAAAATAACTAAATAATACATAGTAAAAAAAGAAGCAAGAATGTTAAAATGATACACTAGAAATCATATGTTTAGCATAAAAGAAGCCAGAAATTGAATAATAGAGGAACCAAAAGATGTAAGATGTATAGAAAACAAATGGCAAAATGGCAGCTATAAATCCTACCTTATCAGTAGTTACATTAAATGTAAATGGATTAAGTACTTCAATCAAAAGAGAGGTGTCTGTTTTATCTAATGTTCAGAAACCAGTGCAGAGAGTCAAAGAAAATGAAAAAATATGAGAATATATTCCAAACAAAAGAACAAGATAATCTCCAAACAGATGTTAATAAAACAGAGATAAGTGATTTCTCCAATAAAGAGCTCAAAATAACAGTTATAAAGATGCTCACTGTAGTCAGGAAAATCATGCAGGAACAAAGAATTTCAACAAAGAGGTATTAAAATATACCAAATAAAAATCATAGAATTGAAGAATACAACAAATACAAAAAAAAAAAATTCAATGGACGAGTTCAACAGTTAACTAGATCAATTGGAAGAAAAGAAGAGTGAATTCAAAGAAAGGGCAGTCAAATACATCCAGGGGAGAAAAAAGAAAAAAAAAAAAGACTGAAAAAAAGTGAAGTTAGATTAAGGGACTTGTGAGACAACAAATGAACCAACATATCAATCAAGATATTCAATATATGTCCAAGGAGAAGAGAAAGAAAATGGGGCAAAAAGCATATTCAAATTAATAATGGCTGAAAACTTCTCTAAACTGGAGAAAGAAACAGATATCCAGATCCAGGAAACCTACAGAGTACCAAATACAATGAATCTAAAGAGATCCATGTTGAATCATTATAATTAAATTGTCAAAAGTTAAAGACAAAGAGACATTTTCAAAAACAGAAAGAGAAAAGTTACTTGTTACATCAAAGAAATCTCTATAAGACTGTAAATAGTTTTTTCAGCAGAATCTTTGCAGGCTAGAAGGGAGTGGGATGCTATATTCAAAATACTTAAAGAAAAATCTGCCATCCAAAAATATTCTGCCTAGAAAAGTTGTCCCTCAAAATTAAATGAGAGATAATTTCCCAAACAAAAGCTAAAAGAGTTTATCACCAACAAACTAGCCTTATAAGAAATGATAAAGGGAGTTCATCAATCTAAAACAAAAGAATACTAATTAGAAATGTGAAAATATTTGAAAGTATAAAATTCACTGGTAAAGGTAAATATATAATAAAATTCGGAATACTTTGATATTGTACTAGGTAAATGTTAGTGGGTAAATCACTTATAACTCTAGTATAAAGGTTAAAAGATAAAAGTAACTATAAATAACTATAAATACAATAATTTTTTAATGAATACACAATATAAAATATGTAAATTATAAAATCGAAAACATAAAATGTAGGGGGGGAGTGTAAAAATGTAAAGCTTTTGTATGTATTCAAAGTTAAGTTATTATCAGCTTTAAATAGACTGTTATACCTATAAGATATTTCATATAAGCCTTATGGTAACCACAAAGCAAAAACCTAGAGTAAATACACAAAAGATAAACAGGAAGGAATCTAAGCATATCACTACAAAAAATCATTAAATTGCAAAGGAAATGAGTAAGGGAGGAAGAAAGGAACAAAGGAACTACAAAACATTCAGAAAACAATTCACAAAATGACAATGATAAGTCCATAGCTATCGATGAGTGCTGTAAATGAAAATGGACTAAATTCTCCAATCAAAAGACATAGAGTGGGTGACTGGATTAAAAGAAACAAGATCTAACTATATGCTGTCTACAAGAGACTCATTTCAGTTTTATGGATACCCATAGACTTAAAGTGAAGGGATGGCAAAAAATTATTCTATGCAAACAGAAAACAAAAGAGAGCAGGGTTTTGATTCTCATATTGGACAAAATAGATTTTACCAAAAACTATAATTAGAGACAAAGAAGGTCATTATATAATGATAAAGGAGTCAATTATCAAAGTATATAACAATTGTAAATATATATTCACCCAACATCAGAGAACCATAATATGTAAAGCAAATATTAACAGATATGAAGGGATAAAGAGACATCAATACAATAATAGTAGAAGACTTCATACACCACTTTCAACAATGGGTAGGTCATTTAGACAGAAGATCAATAAGGAAACAATGGACTTAAAATACATTAGACCAAATGGACCTAACAGATATATACCAAACATTCTATACAACAACTGACAAATACACATTATTCTCACATGGAACAGCCTCCAAGATAGATAATATGTTAGGCCACAAAACAAGTCTCGATAAATTTAAGATTGAGATCATATCAAGCATGTTTTCTGAGCATAATGGTATGAAACTAGAAATCAATTACAAGAAGAAAACAATGTATAGAAATTAAACATGGTACTGAACAATCAGTGGAGGACACACACACACACACAAAATGAAATATTACTTAGCCTTTAAACAGAGGGAAACCTGCCATTTGCAACAACAATGATTAACCTGAAAGGCATTATGCTAAGTGAAATAAGTCAAACAGAGATACGCAAATACCGCATGGTATCACTGATATTTGGAATCAAAAAGATAGTCAAATTCACAGAAATAGAAAGTAGAATGGTATTTGCCTGGGACTGGAGTGTGGGGGAAATTGGGAGAGGCTAGTAAAGGGGCACAAATTTTAGTTACAAGGTGAATAAGGTCTGAGGACCTAATGTACAATATGTTGACTATAGTTGCTAACACTATATTGTATAATTGAGATTTTTCTGAGAGAGTAGAACTTCAGTGTTCTCACTAAAAAAGAAAAAAAGGTAAATATGTGTGGTGATGGATGTGTTAATTAACTTGATGGGGGGAATCTTCTCACAGTTTATGCATATAACAAATCATCATGCTATACATTTTAAATGTATTATAATTTTGTCAATTTTACTTCAATAAAGCTGAAAAAATAAACATAAAAAGAAAAAGTCAAAACTCAAGGTTTTGCACCTGAAGGAAATGGAGATACAGCTCTTGCACACCACTATTGCATAAAGAACCCTAATTTAGGGCATAATTAAAATTTAGTAAAAAATAAAAAATCGGTAAAATATTCAATGAGATTTAATTTGGCGAATTTTTAAATGTACTCTGAAAAATTAACTTTATTTGACATTTTTATTTCAGGGGGAAAATCATGTCTCCATATCATGTCTATTTGAGTTTTCTTTTCTTCTTCTTCACAAATGAGATAATCGGATATAAATGCTTTTTTATTACTAATAAAGAAAAATGGTTCCTGGTACTTGTGAAACCTGAGCTTATCTGTGATAAGAAGTGAACACAATACTCTGAATAACTGAGAATGAGAACCCTAACAGTTTAGAATATTAGGGCCGAAAGTGAGAAATATTTGTTCAGCAAATGATCATTTTCTACCAAAATTCTTTAGGATTTTGAGGCTACCATGTTAGAAATTACATGTAGTGGGGATAATGTTGACCATTCTGTTACAATACAAATTATTAAGAAAAATAAATAGGTATCTTTCTGTTCCTTTTGTTTTAACGTACAGGGTTATTAGAATCGTGGTCATCCAGAATTGATCTTTGGGGGATTTTCCTACAGTAAACATGGCACTTACCCATTCGAAGACATTCCAGAGCTGCTTGGCCCCAGTTTCTCGTATATGAAGACTCAACATAGTAGCAGTGACCATGGAAAGGAATCCACGCTGTGTGGTCTGTCTCCGGGCATCTGCCAGGCAGTTGTGGAGGTTCGGTGGCAGGGATTTCTGTTAATAAAAAGACATTTAAAATAAAGTGAAACCTGACACTTCTGTCATATACAGAATGTACATAGAATAATGTATTAGCAGCTATGGAAAATTTCATCACCTATCATTATTTTTTAAAAGTTCTAATGGTAATCACCTGGATCTGCCATTTTTATTATTGGGTTTTATCATTTTTCATTTAAAATATATTTCAATATAATGTACTATAGTATAGTGGCACTCAATCACACTCATAGTTAAGAATGCAGACCTATAGATACCTACAAAGATGTTAAGTTTGAAAAAAAAAAAAGTCACCTAAAAATAATTTCCAAAGAGTCCCCCATCAAGATGCTCTTTTTCTTTTTTGGGATCCTAATCTCTACAAAGCCTCCTTAGCTATGACTGACATCTGGGATGAAACTAACTGCTACAGTTAGAATGGTAGGACTTTACCGCTGTCCAATTCTAGGACTGCTTTCTAGAACCAAATCCCTATAATATCATTGACTCTGATGAATGTACATGCATTGCAATAAAATTATTTCGATATAGCTGTACTGTCAATATCAAAACTAATCATAATTTCCCAGAAAAATCTGACATAAATTCAAAGAATCATCTCAATACTAAAAATTCAGAAATTATAAAGAGTCAATAAACTCCAGCAATGAAGAAAATCTCTTATATCCATTATTTTGATCTATGTATATCTGTTTATTACCAAGTCAGCCTTTTATTAGGTAAAAGAATACATTTTATTTTATTCTTGAGCTCCCCAGGACATGTTACTGTTTAATAATATCAACAGTGGTATGTATTAGCTTATTGAAAAAATTTCAAATCCTTCGATTATCTTTGTATATTCCATTACCATCTGATCTTTTGCAGAGAACGTGAAAACTATCATTACAATATGCTGTCTTCCAGTAGCCATCAATATCCAGATAAACACATGCCGATTTCAGTTTGGGCTCATTTGCAGCCCAATTAGTGTATCTCACCCTCCATTTATCAGTCCAAACATAATCACTATTGGTCTGCAAGAACAAAAATAACCATTAACATGGAGCCTTGCTTCATTTAGAAAATACCAGAAGAATTAAATGAGGAGTTGAAAATATATTTAAGATCATGATTTGACAAAGAATCTACAACAATAAAGCATTTTAAAAAAACATCATAAATCATTTCTACCAACTCAAATTCAGTAAATGCAGATTTTCCTTAAAAACAAGAAAAAACAAACAAATAAATACTTTTTGGATATCTCCGTAAATACATTCTTGGAAGATAATCTGAAAAACTGACTTAAAAACCTATGTCATATTCTGTGAAACTCTCATTTATAAGCTTTCAGTGCAAAATGGAAATTTGATCTTCTAAACAAAGAAAATATTTATTATATCACCATTGAAATAATAAAAATTAAGTAATTTTCATTAATTTTCTGGACCCTAGAGAGAAACACATCTCAGCTAATCTTATTGTTCAGCTGTTGAAACAGGCCAGTAACAAATGACTTAGGTAAGGTCTCATGGGTAAAAAATAGAGAAGCATAGGTCTCTTGCCTTAGGTGGTTCTTTCAACTATAACTAATCATGATGGCATTTTTTTTAAAGCTGATTGTTTTATTCAATTTGCACATGTAGTTTCTTATTAAATTTAGTCAAACAAATGTATGGTCATATACACATTAACTTGATAACATCAAAAACATTATTTATCAATAATACCCTTTTAACAGTCTAAAAGAAATTTTATTTATAATGCCCAAGAACATGTTATATAACATTAATCAGAGAAAACTGAATTTTTAAACAATTCAAAGAAGTAAATTGAATAACTGCATTATTTAATTTACCAAGCCAATTACCATAGTTTTAATGACAAAATCAAAAGCATGTGCTATCTCAAGTTAGAATTTTGTAGTATTCTACCATGGTTAATCAAACAATGCTTACATAATCATTAACTCTATGGACATAAGGAAGATAATAGTACTGTTTCAGTTATAAGTGTCGGTATTGTGGAAAGCCATTTAATCTTTCTAAAAATAAAGAAAAGCCTATTTTAAACTCACAAGAGAATTGTAACCATGTCTCTGAGAAGGAAATGAGTGAATTATCAAGAGAATTAATTACTGAAAATAGAGTCAACACAGACATAAAAATGTCTTGTCCAAGTTTAGTCACAGAAATCATTGTGGAACTACTTATTTTCATATGTTCAGTTCCGCACGTAGGAAGTGCTCATTGCTTGAGGCGTCAATTTCGATCTCTGGCTCATGACATTAGAAGCTCTATAAAATCTGACGCTAATCTACTATCCAGTTGTATCCCCCTCTATCCTTTCTCTGCTTTGCACTCCCTAACTAACATCAGTAAAATCTGACTTTCTCTGAGGAACCCCCTTGGTCCCCTCCCTTTGTACAGCTGATCCCTTTTCTCTCATCTCGTAGCACTTTGTACGTACTCTCTTTGACACTTCTTGTATCGTCTCTTAATTACGTGTTGACACCTCAGTTTCTTCTACTACAAAGTTTTCCTGGTTGACTAGCTAGATGGACGCGTGTACGAGTGGAAGACAGATGGATCGCAGAGCTTCAGAGGAGACTCGTTTTAGGAACAGTGTGGCAGCTCTAGAACCACTTCTAGTTCTGTGACTCATCTCTCACCCCACCTCGTTTTCTGCCAGCCTTCCTTTCTCTGTGATGGGATACAGGGAATTAACTGCGACGACATTTCTTCCACGGAGATGGAAGCTCCACAGCTTTAGGACTGAAAACAACTCTAGAATGGCTTGCCACAAAAAATAAAAAAGAACCTCATGACCCAGGAATTACATCCTTGACCTGCTTTCTTAATTCCCATGGCTTAGTTGTAATCATGACACTAGAAAGAAAAAGTTATAAATAAAACTGTTTAGATGCAGTTAATTTTAAAATTAAAAAGCAATATGAGAGTTGTCCATCAATAGAAGAATGGATAAAAAAGATGTGAGATATATATAGAGAGAGATATAGATATATAGATATATATAATAGAATATTACTCAGCCATAAAAAAAGAATGAAATCTTGTCATTTACAACAACATAGATGGACTTAAAAAGTATTACACTAAGTAAAATAAGTCAGACAGAGAAAGACAAACACCATATGATTTCATTTATATGTGGAATCTAACAAACAAAACAAATAAACAAGACAAAACAGAAACAAACTTATATAGATACAGAGAACAAACTGATGGCTACCAGAGGGGAGAGGGTAGGGGGATGGGTAGAAAAGGTGAAGGGGGTTAAGAAGTATAAACTTACAGTTATAAAATAAGTCACAGGGATGTAAGGTAAGGACAGGGAATAAAGTCCACAATACCATAATATTTTTGTACGGTGACAGACGGTTACTAAGCTTACGGTGGTGATAGTTCTGCAAGGTATGTATAAATGTTGAATCACTATGTTGCACACCTCAAACTAACATAATATTGTGTGTCAATTCTAAGTAAAAATAAATTTTGAAGAAAGCAATCTGAGAGTTAACATAAGTTAGATAAATATTTGTTTGATCTCTGATATGTATCCCCAGCTTAGCAGACCCTTGTAGACACTGGATCCTTGAAAGATTGGGTCTTGTTTATGTTAGTATCGTTCATACACCCTGGCACGGTTTCTTACACACAACAAATGTTCAACAGATTAAAGAGAAAGAGACTCATATTCAGTCATAATGCATCAGTCATGTCAAGTTGCACATTTCCACATCTTACCGCGTTACTGTTCAGGCCAATCCACACAGGTTCATTAAATGTTTGCATTTGCATCCACGCAAACGCATTACTATAGGGGTCTAGAATGCTGGCAATGAGGGACGAGTGAAGCTTGCAATAATTCTCTGCTTCAGGCCATTGTAACTTCAGTTTCATGAGCGAATAGCTACTTTTACCATATTGAACAAAACCATCTGTTGGAATTGTTGCCGGGGAATTAGGCAAGGAAGAGTCTGGGATAAAAAGATTATTTTCATTAGTATTATTCATAAACATTGCTTGAGTGCCATCATTACATGATTACTTTATTTTATACATCATAAAAATAATAAGAAGCCAAACCATCAGGTGTTAAAAATATGTCCATGAGCCATTTCATGCCTGAAAACAAAGCTTTATTTTTTAATCAGGATGCTTGATTGAATTATATAATTTCCAAACTGTATTTAGAATATTAAGGTAATTATATGATCAAGTTTCTAGAGAAACAAAAATGCTTGCAAATTCAATGAGATCTAGTATCTGGATAAAGAAATGACAGAAGTTTAATCTCATAAATTAAAGAACATCTGTCATCCTGTCGTTACTAATCTTTATTTTTCCCTCTTGGTCAAACTTCAAGGTCAAGAGTAGTTTTCCTCTCCCTCCCCCCATCCGTTCCACTCTGTCCATTAATTTACATCTTATTTGTATCTATTTGACTCTATTTGTGCATAACACACCTTCAAGAGGTGGGTTTAAGTTCTGGAATGAAGCCATATATTAGTCCCTGGTTCATTTAACCTCGATCTCAAGATCTAGCTGTACTTTTATTCACCGTTTCCTATGTTCTTCACTCAGGCCACCCACATCTTATCAAAAATGACTCAGCCCTTGTAAGCCAGTCATATTGGCTTTCTGATCTTCTCTCTTCAATTTCCTACCATGGATTTCTAATCGCTGTTTTAGGTGTACTCATACTCAGAGCCACTTACTGTCAAGACCCCAAAACAGAGCTTAGCATGCCTTAGCTGATGACCTAGGGCAGAGGTCAGCAAAGTCCAGCCAGAGGGTGAAATCTGGGGTCTGTTACCACAGCCTATGAACTAAAAAATGGCTTTTAAACAGCAGAAGAAAAAAAATCAAAGAAGAATGACATTTCATGACATGTAACATATAAAATTCAAATTTGTGTGCCTAAATAAAGTTTTATTGGAACACAGCCACACATTTTTTTATGTACTGTATGACTGTCTATGATTACAGCAAAGTAAAGTAATCTGACAGCAAAGCGAAGATCATATGTCCAGAAAAGCCTAAAACATTTATAATCTGTGTCTTTACAGAAAAACCTTACCAATCCTGGGTCTAAGGTTAAATGCCTACCAATTTTTTGTCTTGGCCACTTTTCGTCCTGTCCCATTATATACAAACCCAATCCACCATCTGCCTTGTTCTGTGACTCCGCAAATGCCAAACTTTCTTTTGATTATGCTGCTAAGGCAACAACTCAAGTTCAGCGAGGGTGGCCTCCCTTTCTTCTCCTGTTGCTGCCACCTTGTGTTGGTAGAATATCCTTGAACCAAGAGCCCTAGGCCAGGAGCCTCGAAATGTTACAGCCCGTTAGAAAATGAACTGTCTTATCATTTCCCAGCATGGGGAAATCTGGGTTTGTCTTAACAAATATCACTGGGAAATCTAGGGGCCACCAAAAGTGGCAAGTGAGGTAAAGCTTAAAAAAAAAGGTTTCATGTGAGATTACATACAACTAGGCATCTTAGCTCATCTGTCCAATTTGCTTGTTTATTAAAACATTCATAGAAAAAATTATAACGAGAAACTATTGAGAGGTTATTTTCAAGTGGTGAGATTATGTGTAATATTTTTTCTTTATGTTTTTCTGTATTATCTAAAATTTCAACAAAGAACATGTATATTTTTAAAGTCTTTTTATTCACATTATTCATTTGTATTTTTATCCATATATATTTGTACTAATATTATACATATATAGATAGAGAGAGAGAGAAGGAGAAATTTTTTAAAATGCAGGAAAAAACAATAAATGAACTAAAAATCACCTTTAATCCCACTATCCAAATATATCCCCTATTCCTATTTTGATGCCTTTCCATTGAGCCTAAAGTCGTTAAAATTTTCAAAATATTTTTATTGGTGGCAAATATACTATCACTTATATTTATAATTAAAAGAAAACGATTTTAAGTAAGCTTGTCCATCATCATTCACTCCCAGAAGGATCCTCCCCATTTCTTCCAGAAAACAGAGGCGCAGACGGCATTACTGGGCCTAAGATTCTGGTGCTGTGGGCATCGTATAGAGAGCAAAGTGGCGTGGTCTGCACTGGCTCTCGGATTAATAAACGATTAGAATGCCTGCAGTTGTTTTGAGTCATCTGCAAATATCTTAAGTGATTTTTCAATCATCGTTGGTATTAGTTCCCTGATGTCCCAGAAAGTACAGAAAAATTTGTTAGATCTGGGAGAACAAGTACTTTCTAACTCAAACTCATCCTCGAAGAGCTGTAGTCAGGATGACAGCCACCTACTACTTCTCCCTCAACCCTCATTTCTAATCTGTTTCCTTAATTTCTGACCTTCTTGTGTAGCTGGACATTTTTATTCCAGTTTCACTAGAGACCATAATCTTGGCTCTCAGTAAATATTCACACACTCTGTATTATTTTTATTTAACTATAGTCAGGCTTCCTAAGACAAAAAAAGGAACTCAAATTAGATATCTACATTTTTTAAGACGTAGAATACAGAACAACTAATGAGGCATACATGATGTTCTGTGCCAAGATGAACTGAGGCATTCTGCTCTGACACTTTTTAAAAAATGAACAGGTAGGCAAACGTCCCAAACTTCTAACAAAATTAGAAAGTTTCAACTTCAAGTTTAATCTGCACAACTCTTTCCAGTAATGGATGAAAGGGTACATTCATGAATAAATTAGAGAAAATATCACTTGTTTTGTCTGTCACAGGCATACACGGATTAAAGTGAGATTCAAACCTGCTGACATGCAAGGGAATGGTCATTTTTTAAATAAGGCTTTATTTTTTTTTTTTAGAGCAGTTGAAGGTTCACAGCAAAATCGAGGAGGGCGTTAAAAAAAATGTAAAACTCCAGCCCTTACAGGCAGGTGAGGTAGGACTTACCAGGACGTGTCTGGCATACATAGCCCCGCTTACTGTTACAGGTGTCATCCATCCATTTTCCTGCCTCTTTTGATGTCCCTCCAATAATAACAACACAGTCAGCCTGTGTATTGAGGGAGAGAGGGGGAAAGTGTGGGTCAACAATTAATCAAATCAATTCGTTAATAAGCCAAGAGCATTCCTCATCCCTAACCTTCATCTTTTAAGATTGTTTTCATTTACATTATGTCCAATTCATCCCTACTTTCCAAGTACTGCACTGACTTCCCAGGTGGGCCCCTCACATTGAACTCTTGCTATTTAATAGAAAACCAAATAGAGTTGGATAAATTTTGAAGACAGGTCAGAGAAACTTTGCTATCAGAAATTTCATGAATTCCTTGACCCACAGCTAATACAGTTTGCACTAAGCTACAGTTGTCTTGTCAATGCCCCCTGCCTCCAGCCACATTATCCCATGAGCCTCAGCCAATAGGAACCCCTCGCCCTACATTTCAAAGATTCTCTACTCATCCCCATCTCCCTTCCTCCCTACTTTCATCTTCCACTGTCCTGGCTCAGAGTCTCTGCTCTAGTTCCAAAGACCTGTACGCAACAAGCATGTTTTTACCACAAAAAGCATATGAGAAGGTCTCTCCCACTCTCTTTATCAAACTGCATTTAGTCTTTCCATTTTTCAAGTCCCGAAATTGTAACAACACAGTATGTGTGTTTAGATTTCATTTTTGTGAAATATAAACTTTATATTTTGACATGCACTAAAAAGGAGTCTAGGACTAACATCAACCAAAAAAAAAAAAAAAGTTTTTTTTCCTGAAAGCTGAGATTACAGATTTTTGTTTCCGTTGTTTCTGCTTTTCTTTATGTTCTAAAAAAAACACTTGTGCAATAATAATTTTTTTTTTTTGCTTTACATAAAATTCACCTCTCGTCCCTGAAATCTTTTTAAGCAAACTCTCACTCCGTTCTACTTTAACTTCTGTAAGTTTTCAGCCCTCATTGATGTAGTGAGGATTCAAATAATTTCTTCACAAAATCACTTACCCATCACCAAAATGTCCACTCTACACACATCTACCAAATTCATTCTCAGAAAGATTCATTTTAATCAGATCATTTTCCTGCTCAAACTTTTTTTCATTACGTCTCCAACAAAGTCCAAACTCTTTTCAAAGGACATCTAAATTTCTCTACATTCTGTTTTCCACCTTTCAAAGCTTCCTCCTACCTCTTTTCTGCATAAAACCCCTTCTACATCCAAAGCTTTTTATTCCTGACCAAATATACTATGTGCCTTTTTCTTGAAGATTTTATTCACTTCACCCAACAGGTCCTTCCCCATCCTCTTGCCAAGTTTCCCTGATCATTATGCTTTGAACTTCTTGAGAAAAAGACTCCTAACTGATTCTTTTCCATATTCCTTCCCTCCACCCGGTGAAGGGCTTCACAGATATGTGGGGACTGATCAGATCGCTCCATTCCATAATAAGTATCTTTCCTCTTAACTACTATAATGCTTTATAGCTGATGCAAATTATGTACTTTCATTTCTTTACTGTCTTCTTTTTTATGTAAGACTTGTGGTCTAGCTTAAGTGTGAGCTTCTTTAAGAACAAAATCTTACGTTTCTTCATGTTTTTCACAAGGATTAGTATTGTGCTTAACCTTGATTAGTTGACTATTTAATGATAGAAGATTAAAAGTAATGAAAATAATAAAGCAATCATTTGTCTCTTAGGTCAATGTACTAAATAAAGCATTGAACACAGTGCTTGGCACATAGTAAGCATTCCACAAATGTTAGCTCAGTAATAATAATGATGATGAGGATGATGATATATTTAGAAGTAGTAGTAGACCTATACCCCGCAAACTACACAGCTTCAAAAGTTGAGGGGGGAGGGTGCCGATGCAGAGAAAGTTGATGACTCTGGGTGGCAGTGTACTTCTTGACTACCACGCAGGTGCACATCGGGGCTGGCTTTCCCTGTCCCTCACTGCCACCACGGCCTGAAGAACTCTTAGCTGAATTTGTACCCCTTCCTTCAAGGCTGGCTCAGTCTGAAACAGCTGAAATCTGCGAGAATGAATCAGATCGAGGAGTCCCCTGGTGGATTTTTCACAGAAGACTAATCGCTAACATGATGACTTGAAGCAAACTGATAGTGTCTAGAGCGGTGACCTGGAGGTGACCCTTACATCTTCATAGGAAAGGCTGCTCCTTCTCCCACCAGGGTACCCTTTCCCCCAGTTGGTAAAATGAACTCCTCGCCCATCCGTCCAAAGGAACGTGTGCTCTGAGTTGACATCGTTCAGCCCAATCCAGGCATTAAAAGTGGAGTCCTTCATATGGTAGGTAAGAAATGCTGAAAGAAAGTGTCACAAGGTAATTTTTAAATTTGGGGAGGGTAATACTGAAAATACCAAAAAAAAAATATTCAAAATATGTTCATTTCAAAACACCAAGCATGTGATTAATGTCTTTATTATTATTTAAAAGCACTTACTTACCAGGAAAACAGGCACATGCTAACCTTAGCATTGAATCACTGCTTCAGCTTTAGACTTTGTAAAGTTTCACACAATAAAAGTCTAGGTTTTGTCTGGGCAGCTGCAGAAAGTTGTACAGGTTGTGCCCTGCCCAAGGACACTAGGGCACTGGGACAAGTAAGGCTGAAGCCCATCTGTGCCCCCCACTCTCCATGTCATACACCCCAGTCTGGGTCAGGGCTGCCAACTGTCCTGCAGTGAGAGGCACATTGTTCTAATTCACACACAGTCATCCTATGAGTTAGCAGGGGTTCTGATGTTATAGGTAGGATAATCTGATTAGAACAACTAGCGGGGCAGATACGGCTCTTGATCTAGAAAAGCTCTGAAGATGAATACTACTTGTCAAAACAAGAAGCATTAGGCTGTCAAATGATCATGATCACAGTTATCTGTTTATTCATGAGCAAACAATTTCATGGAAGGGCCACAGCCCTGTGCTTACTCTTTGGCAGAGTAGCAAATGTCACAGAGATTTACTTATTTCTCAATTAACTAAAAGTAAAAAAAAAAAAAAAGTCTAAAATTTTTCAGAGAGTGAGAAGAACATGGGCAGATACTTATTTTGGTCTTATTTTATTTCCTAAAGACGATCATAACTTCTACCCTATCCCCAACTCGAAATTAAATGTGGAAAGGCTCTACCTGCCAATATTTCAGCACTGACTTTTATTTCTGCCAACAACCACAATAAGAATTCAACAACGTGTGCCTATTTTGCCAGGAATAATGTTATTCTATGTGAAATTGTTTCCTTCTGCACGTCTCTATTACCCAGGTTCTAATTGTGTTATGCCAGGAATCAGCACTTTGTGGTTAAGAGAGGAACTCAATTATTGTGTTTCGCTGCTGGGTAGCTAAGCCTAAAATGGGGCAGGCTAGTTAGAGAAATGTGAATATTATATTCTTAATTTTTATTTCTTGTATGCTACGGTTTGACCCTCTTCTTTCAGTGTCTTGGCAAGTTGCTGAACTTGCTGATGGTTCTCAGTGAAAGCTTGGTTGATTGATTATACATTGTGTTCCAGGAGAGCACATAGCAGTGTTGACGGAGTAAAATAAACGATTGGGAGAGCGCCATACATGGTTCTAGCGTCTTTCTTTTTTCATATATTTTTTGAGGCATACCATTTTTTTTTCTTGTAAATGATGTCAAAGAATCTTGGAACCAAAAAGGAACTTAGAAATTATCCAGACCACATCCCTCCTCTACAATATCTGCATCAATTCATACGTATAACAAATATTGAGCATCTTCCATACTATGTACTAGCCAATATACAAGACTCCATGGCACCTATTTGAGTACCTTCTAGGTTAAGCATTTTCACATCCCTTTAGAAGACTCACGAAGCGACTCAGCCAATCAATTCTAATTGCTAGCGTGACCTCCTAAATGTCAACCTAAATCTATCTCCCTATACTTGCCTTTCTTGATTCTAGGTCTTTCTTCAGGAGCCATACAGGTCGATCTTTCCACGTCCACTTTCTCTCATTTCCACGCTATGGAACCTGAGGGCCTATCAAACATTCCTCACTTGCCACTTGCTGCGTTTTCCAAACCCTTCATCAATTTGGTCACTTTCATCTGAATCACCTACAGCTGGTTCAACATCCTCCTTAAAGTGACAAGTCACAAATTTAACCTAATATCTATTTCCGAGAAGGTGGCCCCCCAAAAAACATGCAAAAGTGGCCAAGCATCCCTCTTTTCACAGCTACATAATGAATTTTACAGTCTGCTAAATGGATACGGTGAGTTTTCCCCTTCGGAGCTCTTCCTCAAAGCTCTGGTATATCCTTATATTTTATCAAAATGTTTTTTTTTCAATTTGGTCAAAGTTTATATTTAAAAATCAGTTTCATTGCATTTTAGGCTACGTGGTCGCATGACCAGAAGAGCAGTAAATGGGAAATAGGCAATTTTTTTTTTTTTAATTGCTAGAACTGCTCTATCTGTTTGTCTCTTTGGGGAGCACACGGTTTGGTGGAAACAGATGTAGACTGGGAGACGCAGCTTGATCCCTCACCATTCGCCCAGCAAGCTCCTCGACTTTAGGTTCTCAGAGCGGTCATTTTCTCATTCACAATATAGAGTGACGCCAGCTATGCAGAGCGGTTCTGACTAGGAACAGGAACTTTATATGTAAAATGCCCAGCACAGTGCCTACACCCGAACAAAATCGTTTTCGATATGTGCACTTGATTTTTTTTCCACTTCTTCTTTTTGCTCTGGAAAACTAATAAAACCGTTTACTATCATCAGGATCCCACCCTTTTATGAGGAAAATCGCACCGCTTAACATGCAGCAGCTTGCGTACCTTGCTCTCTCTCGCTGCTGACAGATGCCAGATTTCCTCCCAAGTCTATGCAAGCTTTTCGCGCCTCTTGCCAGGCTTTCCTTTCTTCTTCAACAAATCCGAAGATTTTGAAACACTGGGACAGAAGAAAAAAAAAGCCATAGGGATTAACTAAAGATCATAGTGAAAAGACTACTGAAAGACACCAGAATTATCGATGAAGATTATAGCTCAACATAAATTTTCTTGCAACCAAATAGAGATCTAAAAAATTAAGCCGGTTTTATTACCTGCAAAACTTTCTTTGCAAAGTTTTTTTTTTCTCTCTCTCTCTCTTGGGACAAAGGATACAACTATCTGGATAATATTTTTATATAGAGTCTCAATATGCATAGAGAATTTAACATAAGAATCTCCACCTATTCTTGCCTAAAATTTTCTAACGTGGTGAAGTAAGCAAAACTTAACTTTAAGCAAGAGAGATTTGCACTGTCACTCCTTATGGATCAAGGTCAAGACAGCAACTAATCTTCTTCTTACCTTGTTGTTATAAAAGTTCCAACCTTCCTTGCAACCTCCTGGGGCTGGGGTCATGGTAGGAATAACGGTGGCGTTGATGCTGCTGTTATGGCGCTGGCAAATGAAGGTGTTTGGATAACCACAGTTAATGTCATTCCAAAACCCTGGCAAATATACAGAACAGTTAAATTAGATTGACATGTTTGTGTTTTAAAACACTCTTTTAAAAAAAAATGTATTTATATATTACAAGGGTTCTCAAAATGGTTTAGACTACAATCAAACTTTAATTTGCACAAGTGACTCAAAAAAATCTACACAAGCCCCTTTCACTTAACTAATAAGAGTTCAATTCTACAGAGAGCTTCCTATGAACTGTACATATATTTGGTGTTGCAGATATATCATCATTTAGATAATATATTTAAGCTGTATATTTAAGCCAGTAATAGCTAATGATAATAATTGTGTAATATCTAAATTTTGTATATACCAAGTATTTGCTTAGTGTTTCAGATGTTTAAATTTCTCAACGGATAGGTTCTGTCATTACTCCAATTTTTCAGACAAAGATATGGAAAGGAGAGATAAAGGATATAGATAAACATTCTGGACAATTTCCTTAAATCAGAACATGAAAAATATTTTCTAAAATGAGAAGAAGGGAGAAGACTGTGCCATTTATTAGAGCAACGTTAAGCATTCATTCTCCTTAAAAATTGAATGGTTCTGCTACTAAAGTTATTTTCACTTATATTCTCTCTTCTTTCTTGCTTGATTTAAGTACACAAGTTGCTACTTTTAGACTAGGGAGATGACAAATTACACATTACATCATAAGTCAAATAAAAGATTTGTATATTGTCTACCTGAATTTGAATACATGACCACACAGTTTTCATCTTCATTTGCAAAATTGGGTTCACCTGGGGCCCAGGCCACATAATCCACCTTGTTTCCATCCATCCAACTGGAAAGACAATTTAGACAGTTAGCAACGATCTAATCATTAGAATAATTGGCTACAACCTAGTGGTGGGAGCACCAAGTCGGTCAAGATGAAGGGATCACAAGGTCCTAAGCTAACAGAAGAGAGGGTTCTAGAGAGAGGTTCTAGAGAGTTTCTAAAGAGGAGCTTCTAGACCGAGGCTCTAGAAAGACTAACGGGAAAATCCAAAAGTGGTCTGTGCCTCCCGAGCATTGTGCTCATCTGTAGCAACCTGATGCCTTGGCTAGTCTTCTTTTCCCTCCCGAGAAGAAGCTGCCTTTAGTCTTCAAGCAGAAGAAATGGAGATCCCAGTCACTCTGGAAGTGGGCCAGGACAAAAGCCTTTCCTCAGCACGTCTTAGGCATGATTCCCACAAACACAGCCACCCATAGAGAGGCTGAGAATATGGAGTTTCTCGTGAGATCTATCTCTGGTTTTTCCTAAGTCATGTGAACCAACGCTTATTTTCATAAATTAGAGAAATTCAGATACAGTTAGCTGGAAAAGGACCACTGAAGAGATCTCTCATTTAGAGATGATCAAAACAGTTGCCTGTCCAAAAGAGCAGCAAAGAGTTCTAATCTTTAAAAATAATGAGTATGAGTTTAGATCCCTGTTGCACAAAAATGGCAGTAATGGTCACAAGGGACATAGGTGTCTAAAAACATCTGTGTATGAGCCAGAACACATTATCTGCTCTTCAAACTTAGAAGAACGTGTGTATTAATGAACAAGGAAAGAAATTCCCAAAATGTACTAAATTTCCTCCCTCTCATAGCTTTTCCTGCTCCCTGAATCTAATGGAAAACAGTACAGTCACTCCTCTGAAAGGAAAGCATTTAACGCAGTTAAAAGAATGTTTCAAAGTTGTGCTGTTAAAGCAGTGAGTGAGGTAACATAAAAGAACCCTTTGCTTCTATGTACCAAGGAGTCCAAGTGGGACATATAATTTTTAAAATAAATTCAGTATTCGTATCTATATAATATATATGAATCTATATAATATATAATATAAATCATCTTAGTAGATGATTTACTGATAGGTGATGACCCCCCAAAACTAAGATAAGTGAAATTTTGCAAGATTAAGTCAGATTTTGAGATGAGAATTAGCATGCTGAAAATATTTAATAAGATTATTTTTAATTTTTTGTATTTTTTAAAGATGCTTTTGAAATTGAGGATCCTGGAGAATTGTTGAAATTTCATTCAGCAGAAGAATAGCTTCAGAATAACTTAGGTGTTTATCATATCATTATCATAAGCAAAGTTGTTTTATTTTGGTTTACTTACATAAACTTTTTATCCAAGCTGACCAATAAGCCAATAAGATATGCTGGCTGTGCATCATTCTTGTTTACCTAAAACATAGAAGCTTACATATAATTCAAGCTATACTTATATAATAAGCAAATTCTTAAATAAAACCTACATATATTTGGGACTTTTTTGAAGGAGGAATTCATGTAGAAATTTGGTTATATATTCAGTTATGTTTTTCACAGAATTAAAAAGAAAAACATGCACACTATATAACAACCTGCATTTATAAAGCAAATAACTGAAGTCATTCTTTATAATATCAGATGCGTACTACAGTAATTAGGTTGTCTAAGACATCCTTTAAAACAAAGTGGCCATTTGGGATTATGCATCTAAGGAAAGACTTCTTCATCCACATATATATTTGTGCAATATTAGGAAAAATATGCTGAGAATTTCAAACCAAGGTATAATCACAAAGATGAAGAAAGTCAGACTACACTCTAATACCTTTGTAATCAAATGGATTTTTATTCTTTCATTACTATTCAACTTTTGTTTCTGCTTTCCCTCTTCCCTCCTTTCTGGATGCTGTGAAGATTTTTAAAGCAAAAACTGAGCCAAGCACTCTTGGAAAAAATCAATGATACCTTTACTGTTAGCTGATAATTTGGGTATAACCAAAAAAGATTTCTATATGAAAAATCAAGCTGTACTATCTATTAACCAACAATTTGGTCTAACAGATTTTTAAATTAATAATCAACCTGCACTGTACACAAAAGATTGATATAAATGACTAGTTAGGAATTATCATCTCTGAAAATCAAATTAGTGAACTCAGACCATGAAGTATGGATCCTCACGAAGTCCAGGCTTCGCGAAAAACTGTTTCTACCTTCTGTAATTCTGCACTGAATATTCAAGCAATCAGGTCATTCACTTCTTTTATGGCTAATATCCACCCCCACCCCACCCCCACTCCTCTGGTAACTTCCTTACTCCTGACCTTAGAACGTTCAAATTCAACACGTAATTTGAAATTACACCGTGGGGTACCAATTGTAGACACTATCTTTGTTTATCACATGTCACTGTTCCATTCTTAAATTAATCATTTTCTTACATATTTCCATAGAAACTTCTTTTCACTTTCACTTTGAATAGAAACAAGATCGCCAAAATTCCTCTTGCAAAATCCTCGTGCGTTGTCCATGGTTTCCTTCTCTTTGCTAAAATAATACTGGTAGTCTTTGTAAATGACCCACCCATCTTCGGTGACTGGTGGATCTGAAAAATTCATGGGAAAAAAGTGAAAGGGACAGAGTAGCTCTATCAGAGGTATCTGCAACTTTGAGAGCCTAGAATAAGCAGTATGTTTGTGCCAGGTACAGGCTGAATTACCTAAGGCCAAATATCCACTTTCCACCAACTCTGTAAAAACTAGCTACTTTCTCTTCCCAACTAAGTTCCATGGATCACTATTGGGTATAAGAACTCCCATTGCTATTTTCATCAATGGGATCACTTGGCTGGAAGGATTTACATCCATGCACTCATGATGTTCTAGGTTCAAAATGTAGAAGTTGTGATAAAGCAGCTTTCATCTCAATATAACAAAGAACTTGTAACACATGGGCTCGGGTGCTTCTTGGGTGTCGGAGCACCAAGAAATTCACATACCAGGAGGGCTCCAAAGGCTTCTGCCAAATCGCAGAATTCTATGGCTCTGTGCTGTTGTAGGTTGAATAAGAGCCCTCAAAGATATCCAGATCCTAATCTGTGGAGTCTGTGAATGTTACCTTATACAGATAAAAGCACTTGGCAGATGTGATTAAAATAAGGATCTTGAGATAGGGAGATTGTCCTAGATTACCTGGGTGGGCCCTAAATGTAATCACAGGTATCCTATAGAGGAAGGCAGAGGCAGAAGAAAAAAGCAACATGAGGCAAGCTGTCACATTGCTGGTTCCGAAGACAGACGAAGGGATCATGAAACAATAAATGCGAAGAATACAGCTCTAGACTAGAAGCTGATAAAGGCAAGAAAATAGATTCTCTCTTTAAGCATTTGGAGGGAGCATGGTCCTGCCAATACTTTGATTTCAGCCCAATGAGATGGAGTTTATATTTCTGACCTCTAGAACTGTAAGGGAACAAATAGGTGTTGCTTTAAGCTACCAAGTCTGTGGTATGTGCTAAAAAAGAAATGTGGGCTCTTGGATTTGATTCATGGACCTCTGAGAAACTGTACTAACGATTGCCTTATGTTAGTGCATATGAGCATCTGTCTAGAGAGAAGGAGGCAAACTTTCATGATTCTCAAAGATATTAAGAACTTCTGCTCTCCACCTTCTTAGGATAAGTTTTGTTTTTTGTTTTTTGTTTTTTTTCACTGTGAGAGGAAAGAGGGAGGGGAAAGGCTATCAATATGGAAATCAGAAAATTAGAAAACACCTACTGTCTTCAGGAGCTGGTGTTGGCTCAGGTTTTAATTTTTGTCCTGGAAAACAAAAGAAAATTGGTATAAAATGTGCTATCCTGCTATTAGATATCCTTCTAGTTTCATTATTTTCATCTGTCGATGTAGCTAAAACCTGAATTGTTTGTTTTTTTCTCCCCTGCCTCTCTTCCATTTTCCAATTTTCCTATCACGCTGTGGAGGAGGAGAATAAAGGAAAACAGAACTGGGAGTTAAGAGATTACCAAAGTCGCTACAATAAAAGCCATCAGAAACCAGAAGAGAGTTTTCATGCATATCAAAGAAAAAAAAAAGGAGTTTTGGAATTAGACCTGGGTTTAAAATGCTTACCCCTAATTTTATCAACTCAAAAAGGAGTTAATAATATGTGTTAGTAGGTGGGATAAAATATGTGACTTATTGGTATTTAGGAGGTCCTCGATAGATGTTAACGCATCGTATAATTAGCTGTGAAATTACTTAAAATAACATTTGAAACCATTAAATGTAAACTTCTTATTTACAAAATATGTCTTTTTCAAAGAATCTTATTTTTATTAAATGTGTGTTTCATTAAAAGTTGAATGAAATATTTTTCTTTCTAAGTAGTTACCCCTATATCTGGGATTGGTTGGAATCCAATAAAAAGGACTCCGGTTACCTAGCCTTTGGTTTAATGTATTCAACATCCATAAGAATAGAGCTACTAATAATACATAAGAAAACTAGTCATTGGTAGCTAGAACTTAAAAAAAAAAAAAAAGAAAACTAGCCCCTATTTTTTTTTACAGTTTTTTAAAAATTTATTCCTCTATTCCGAAAACTTTGAAAGCAACTAACCTAAGGAAAATAAGCACAGACAGCAACAGTGTCTCTAGTGGTAGAAATGGGACAGCAGTTCCCGACAGCAGAGGGCAATGTGGTTCCATTTATCTGTTTATGAAGGAGGAAGTTGTATTATTTTGGTTCATGAGTGGGTCTGTTGGTTTGTTAATTTTAACATAAGAGCCTGGATCCTCTGATCTGAATGTCTGATTTGGAGATGTGGAACTTTCTAGGTCAGGATCGTGACTGACAGCATGCACTAACTGATACATGGTGAGTCCAAATACCATCAGGGACCTCAAAATGGTGATTGTTCTTTGTAGTGAATGAACACTTCCTTGAAAATCGATACTTAGGACATTCAGACTCAGGGAAGCTGTCACTTAGCTAACGTAGGGCAGAAGATAAAAATTAAAAAAAAAAAAAAAAAGGCACATTCATTACTCTGCTCATGGAGCTGAGCACCTACTCCTCGACTGTAGAATCTGAGCCAGAAATCACAGTTTGTGGGAACTCTTTTGGAGAACGTGACTCTGGTCATCTAGGAGTCCCAGGTGGCCTTTGGACATTCTGTGCCTTTGGAACATTTATCTGTGCTCGGTGGCTTCATTTTTATTTTGTGAAATGATGGTCCCTGCCAGTCCCCTTATTTTCTTATTTTGTCTGTTTGTTTCCTCTAATAAAGGGAAGACATTGGGATGTCAGGAGGTTAGTTCTTCAAGCTGAGATGAAGCAGAGAATGGGGTATCATACCTTTTCGTATCTGGCAGATCCAGTTCTTAAGATGTTCACAGTTAATATCATTCCAGGACATACTAGAATCACCTTTCAACTCTCCACAGTATTCAGTGTTCCCATAATTATTTGGCTCTCCATATGCCCAATTTTCATATGAAACCTATATGAAACATTACATTATATATAGAAACATTACATCTCAACCACTCAAGCATTTATATCAGGCCAATGCCAATCATCTATCCAAATAGGAAAGGAAAGATATATTTACATTTTGTAAACCCATTTAATTTTTCCACCATAGCTTTGCTTTGAAAGCAAAATTTATAAACATGGGTGAGAAAGAAATAGCTTTCATTACATGGAAACTTTTGAAGTTGAATAGAGTATGCTGTTGATTATTATAAAAATTTCTTTACTCTCATTAAATAAAACGGCTCCAAGACCACAAAAGTGAGCAAAGAGCTCCACTTCTCAGTATTGGGAGTTCCTACATTTATAATCCACTCTTAAGGGACAATATTTCAGTGTAATTTTGGAAACTTTCTCTTTATTAGTAGCAAAAAGAAATGCATTAGTTCATTTTACAAAGAAAAAAGATCTATAAACGGTGGAAAAGAAGTAGAGGGCTGGGTTTAGGTCTCCTATAGAATTTTCAACGTGGAATCATAGCCCATAGGGTTTTGGACTAAGCATTATAATCTATTTTGCAGTGATAAAAAATATAAAATATCAAAGGAGCCATATTTTATTCAAGTTCCTTGAAAAGTTGCTGGTGGGTTTGTTAGAGAAGGTAGAACTGAAATCACAGAAAATCACTTCCTGTGATGACTAGTGTGGCCAGCAAGTATCCTAGCCTCTCACTTCTCCATTTCTGAGAATGGAGAAGTCTGACAAAACCTAATAGTTATTAATGGAATATCAAAAGATGTTTCCAGATCTCCTGATCTATAAGAGGCTTCAAAACACTCAATTTTAAAGTTTAACTACTTACATGCCAATTTTGCATGATAAAATGAAAATATTATTTTATATAATCTAGTGGAATGAGTTTCCTTTTATATATATATATATATATATATATATATATAGTCAACGTGGTTATGCATTGGGTGAATAGGAAAACTATACTAGGGCAAGAGCAGAATAATGATCCTAAAATAGAATTTATTTTTTATAGAAAAATATTTCTAGCAATCATAAGAAACTTTCTTGCCAAAAATGTTGATCAGGCCAAAAGATAACATTAAAATAAATACTACATGATAAAGTAAGAAAATGATGTATTAAATCAAATTACTCACAGGAGAACCATCACTCCAAGTAAAGCCCTCGGAAGGACTTCCATATGTCAGCCCCAACCAAAACAGTTCATGGTAGCTTCCACTAACCCTGCAAGTTACAAGACGTACAGAAAGCTTATACTATGGCATGAAACAAGTTTGGTTACCTATGAGGATTCATCAAAACTGAAGGTTACTCCCGAAACATAAATTAGTACACGAGTAAATGCAATGATTAAATGGAAGCATTATGCAAGAAATTTGGTACAACCCATAAATATCCTGAAAACAAGCCACTGCTTGAGAATGCGTAACTGTAAAGCAGTGAAAGATAGTCATTCACTCATTCATTTAACAATATGTATTGAGTGTCTTGTACTTTTATAGAGCCATTCATCATGGGATTTATACCTATAATAGTAAATCATTTGGAAGTGAAACTAGATTTAAAAGGGCCTGTGGATTCGGGACACACTGTATGGTCTCAAAGCTGCACCATGAGCAAACAGTTTTGGAAATATATGAATTGTCTCAACAGCATTAACATCAAATAGGTTTTTTAAAAAAGAGTATTCTATAGAAAAGATACTTACGCTATCAATCGCCAGATTGCTTGCTGGTCCTCTTTGTTATTGATACTCGCTAGATCCCCACCCAGAGCTCTGCAGAAATCTCGAGATTCAAACCATGTTTTCTTCTCATGTTTTCCTTTTGTAAACAGCTAAAGATGATATGGTTTCATAAGTTAGTTTATACTTTGTAGCTCATCAAATCAAGAGAAATAATTATTTACTTCTGAAGAGATTTCAATGATAGGAAAGCAAGTCATAGCAATGGCCCAAAATGATGTAATTCCCTCAGTTAAAAATCAATTTATTTCAGCTGAAACTGATTGGATTTCATTAACCAATGTCACTATAAAAAATAATTATAATAAATAAATTAATTAAAAATAAAAAAATTAATCAATTTATGAGTACATATTTGGGTAACAAAATTTGGAAGATGATTTTGTTGAGAAACCCCTAGAAAATAAGATTATTTGATAGCACCAGAGAAATTAGATTAAAATCTTAGAAGCCTGAGGCATATGGATTAAGCATACAGCTCATTGTAGAAGACAAGATTAATTTGGTTAAGTATGACAAGTGGCATTGAGATAGAAAAAAAAATGAAAGAAACTTTTGATACAGAGTAAGTAATCATGAATAAAGAAAATTTTAAGGACAATAACCTCTCTAAGATTGTGCCACAGACTGTTACCCCGTTTAGCTTAAACAATGACTAACACTTCATTGGCAGTGTCTTTCAAAACTGCCTTGTCTTCTTTTCTTATGAATGCATATTTTTCCAATTATTGGAGCACATGCTAAAACAGACACTCATCTGGCAGAGCATCTAAAAAGATGGGTTATAAGCTAAACTCAATTTAATATGTTAATAATTTAGGGAATATGTCATATTATCCAGAAGACTGCAGTGAAATAGAACCCACAATGACAGTCTGGGGAACACCTATCAGTATGCAAACAGTATGGGAGTTCACTGTCTCCATCAACTTTTATAATTTTTACTCATTGTTTCTGAGTCATGGCCCCATCAGCCAAAGCTTGTGGAAAAAGGGATTTGCTTCTAATGGACTATGGCTGCCCACCTGTCATCAAGCAACCCAAGGTGACCTTCACGTGACCCTAACTTGAGCTATCTGGACAAAGGTGTCTTGAACAAGTTTCCACATCAGTAACCCCAAGACTCCTGTGAGTACCTTGACTTGCTAGACTGTGATATGATTTTATTTTCTTAAATCAATTTACTATCAGTTGAATTTTATTAATAATTCTAACATCTTAATCTATACTAAAATGGTCTGTATATTCCCAAATAAACTGTACTCCCAAGCACTTCTAAAACCACAAACTTATGTGGGTTTATTGAATATCACCTGGATAACATCTTCTGGAACCTTGTTTTACTTCCTAGCTCTGGAGAATTCTGCTGTTTCTCTCGAAGTCCTACAACAAATCCCCAAAGCCTACCACCCTCAGGGGAATGGCTATTTATAGGATAAACCTGGCCTTTCTGTAGAACTCAAAAGTACTGGGAGGCAACAATAAATTCCTGATTTGCTTTGTGTTGGTCTTTTATAAAATCCTCTCTTCTCTAAGTTCAATACATTCCTTTCGATAGAAATTACGCTTCTAGCCCAGACTGGCTATTCTGGATTGAACAGTTCGTCAGGCTCTATTGCTGCTAAGGGGAGTTTTACACCCAACTTGTTTATCACACATCAACTTTGAGATTAAGCCACCTCATTCAGATACACATTAGTAATTCAAGTTCTTCATTGACCTTGCTGGAAGGCATGCCATAGCCATATACTTCTGAAGTGATTGAATAACAGAGCTCCTAAGAGCAGGACTTTTAGGGAATAGTATTATTAAGCAACAGATAAGTACATTTTTGTATTTGGCTAAATCTCACCTTCTCTAGAAAAGATATGACTTACAAGATGGGGAAAAAAAGGCCCAATGCTGAATTCGTTGGCGTTTTTGTTTGTTTATTTGTTTGGATGAACTTGATTGCGTTAGGAGAAAATGGATGGTCCAGCCTAGGACTATATAAAATAATAGCAGAATATCACATCGTCACTTAAAGAGCACTGAATGGCCATGTGCCCCTACTTAGCAGTGCCTTCCATTAAGCCTAATAATCAGAGCCTAAATCATAACAATGGAGCATTATCTCCAGGATACCCATGTGGCATTATTGCAGATTTGTTTATCAGGTCCATTAACTAAAAGCTTGGGCTCTAAGAAAAGAGCGGAAAAAGAGACGTAGAGAGAATGAGGGGAAGAAGAAATTTTCAATACGATAAAAAGAAATGCGAGCTCAGTCTAGGGCCTGATAGCCTGGGAGAGAAGGGACATACAGAGCGGCAGGTATTGAATGCAAAGCATGCAAAGCACGAGAAGAAAGGCTGCTGTGATCTATATTTGTGTTGTCCATTATGTTTGTTGGTCTAAATGCAACGAGTCACTAGTATCCACCCAAGGAGAGCTCTGTACCCCTTCCCGATCAATAAAAGCAGAATTTCTACACGGGGAGCCCAGGCATAGCAGGTTTTGGTTTAGTTTGTTTTAATTCCTTAGCTAAAGCACAGTCCACATTCTCTACTAGCTTAGCGATGGTGACTTACCTTGAAACACAAGCTTGTTTTAGTGGAGGAGCCCCAATCCTCTGGACATTTGGGTTCGGGCGTTGTTGTGGGCTCTGGTGGGCGAGTTACTCCTTCTGCCCAGTGTTTGCACACAAATTTTGCCTTTTCTTCACATCTCAAAACATCCCACAGGCCCCCTGCAACCCCAGTTCTCATGGCAACACACCCTGCTTTTCGCCCTGCATTAAATACATAGAGTTCACTCAATAGGTGCTGCTGAAGGCTGCCCATGCGCACAGGAGCGCATTCAAACCTGAGGGTCAAACTGTGTGGTCAAATCTACACGCGATGCAAAATTCCTGTTTAAACCTTTGATTTGTGTAGCCTATGTCCCCAGCCAAATTATGATCTCAAAGATCAGGATTTTGATAAATTTTTGCATTTCTAACATCTGGCGGAGGGCCCCCCATATAGATATTAAATGATACAACGATTTTAGTATAATAAAATCTACCATAACGGCAAAAATAGTGGTTGAACATTTCTCTCTTTTTTTTAAAAAAAAATTAAGATTCTTTTTTCCCCCCTCCTAGGGTGCATATAGGTCCCCCAAAACAGAAGTTCTTCACAGACTCCAATAAGTGAGATAGATACACTTGAACCAAAGATTTTAGTTTAGTTAATCACTCTGAACCTACTGACTCATTTTAAAATGCCAATACCTCTACCTATTTACAGGATTGTAATAAATTTTTTCATGGATAAAAAAGTACGTAAAATAAAATAAGGACTCTACTAAGCTTAATAGTTTATAATTCTGTTTTACAGTCATGATTATTTCCAAATAGTAATTAATTAAGATGGAGCTTTGAAAACATTAAGATTCCTTGCTGCTAAGATGAGGTCATTTTTTATTATTATTCCTTTAAAGGAGAGTAGGTGTTTAGAAAAACTCTCAAAGTTCTGAGGAGGTATATTTTTTCCAAAATATTTTCATTATGATCCTTGATTTCTTCTCGTTCCTGTTTCTTCTCTTTGTATTTTCTAAGGATATTTCCTGATTAATCTCTCAGAATCCTACTACTGAATGAACAACACAAACAAAATTAAGGAGTTTGTCCTAGACAGTAAGAATCATCACTTCTACCAATGTTTTTTTAAAGTGTGCACTTAGCTCTAAATATATTGCCTAGTCATTTAAAAATGAACTGAAATCTTACTGTTTTTCAGAACATTCAATAATTAAATAAGAATCGTACCATCAAAATTACCGATCTGTTTTCCTTATCGAGAGCTGAGAATACAAATTAAAAGAACTCCTGAAGATTTAGATTTGTTAGGTGAAGTAGCAAATTCATACACTTAAGTTATTATCCCTTCTTTAGCTTTTTGCCCAAACACAATGAAACATTTGCTATAACAAATGTTGAATTTCCTGGTGGTTGTCACACTGAATAATATCATGTGCTATGATACCGTGTATAAAGAAGGCAAAGAATCTTTCAGAGGCTATTTCAGAAATGACTTACTAAGGAAGCAAATAAAAATTTATAGGGAGACATGGTGATGTTAATGCAAATAGCACAGATTTGGGAATTACACAGATTAGTCTAAATCCATAGTCCGACACTTTCCACTCACAGAAATATTTCTGATTTCCTGTTTCCACATATTTAAAATGAAGATACTTAAACTTACCTTGCAGATTTCTTATAAGGATAAAATAAAATCCAGCACATATAAAGGACTAAACAAGGTAGCACGTACACGATATAGAAATAATGAGTTCCACGTAAGCACTGTCTCTCGCTCCGCTAACTCAAGCACAGTAATATTTCCATTCGTAGCTGCACTGAAAAGTTTTATATCCCTTTAGTATAGTTTGAAGTTTAAGAAATAAGTTAACTATTTGGAACACTTGGGACCAGATTAGATTTCATAAATGCTTTTTAAATAGAGCAGTACCAGATGACCTGGTGATTTTCTCTTCCTTGTTTTCTTAAGACCACTGCAAACTAATTGGAAATCTTTTTTAAAAAGAAAAACAAAAAACCAAGAGAATGGAATATAAATACCGAAAGCACAATTCATTGACACAGTCTCTTTGGTGAGGTGCATGGAGGAGTAACAGGCTTTGCCCGATGGACGTCCAAGGTGAATGGTGTCCACAGACCCAACCACTGCACACACCTGGCATGCCTGAGTTCCAGTGAGTGAACTGAACCTCTTCCTCAATGGTCCACTGAAAGGTCCCTCTGTTTTGTACATCTGAAAGTCCAGTCCAAAAATATCTTTCAGGCCTCAATCCAACCCAACTAGTCAGAAAGGCTTGTTCATACCTAAAAAACAACAAGAATGAAATAAATAAAATAAAATAAATTTTAGAAATATTTATGTAAATTTTTCTAATTATCAAATGAGAAGTATCTCATTTCTATGTTTGAGCTATGATATAGTGGGTAACTCAAACAGACTGTGTTATATTTATGTGTCTTTTATATTATGCAAATTTTCACTAAGGAAATGTGATCTTACGAAGAAAAAATACCTTATAAGTGAGTGAATAAAATCATTCAAATATACTCAAATCATCTCTCTCTAGTCCTCACCAGCTCCTCTACTCCTCAAAATGTAATAAAATTCTGAAAATGAAAAGGAAAAAACTACAGCATTTTAAAATACATTGTTTAAAAAATCAGTCTACTTTTCATATATTTCAAATGCTCTACACAATTTTTGGCTGAGTAAGTTGAGAGGCTGTCACATTATAAAAGATAATACAAATCTGTGTGAATTTTCCTTTCAATTTCATTCTCGTATCTCAGCTCAGAAACAAAGATGAAAATCATCAAGAAATGTACAGAAGCAGAGATTCAACCTCTAGAGAGAATGGGAACAGAATCACAAGTTAAACATTTTTTTCTCCCTTTGGGTCTCAACTCTGTATTTGGCATAATCTGGTAATAATATAGTTTGGTTAGTAAAGGAACCAAGCTTGTCTTAATTGACAAACATCAGACAATGAGGCAGCAACATGAACAAAAATCTCTCTATAGAGCAAAAGCATAGTGGTGTCCAAAATTTCTAAAACAAAGTGAGGTGTGGAGAAAGCTACAATAATACAACATTTGCTTGATCCTAGTCTGAATAATTTCTTTCCCCAAACTGAGCAAACAAAATTAAAACTGCCAAACTCAATTTTTCTTAAATGTCTAAAAACCAAATTGAACCATAGAGTTAGTGAGCTCCTGAATATAAATACCATAGAAAACACATAAAGAAAAATCAAACCTAAAATATAAAATACAAGGAAATCTCTGCTCCAATAGACCAAAAGATCAATGACGTACATATAAGAACACAATTCCTTGTCGTAAGATAAAAAGTTATCTACGTTTTGATTTTCAGATGCTAGCATTATATCAGGGTCTTACAATATATTAGATATTTAATTGTACATGAAAGAAGGATGTGGGTTTAAATATAAGTTCTTTTATAAAAACTATACAAATTCTATGATATCTTTCATTTTATAAAGGATTGTTAATATCAATAGCATTCTCTATATTGTATTGGCTCTCCCTCGAAAAGCCAACAAATATAACTAATTGTACTAAAACTCAATAACATTTTACCTTTTTACTGAAAATGGAATGGACATTTAAAATTTCTTTTGAGTTTCTCCTGAGCCTATTCCAGTGCTTTGCAAAGAGTAGAGGGAAAATAAGTAAATACTAAAATTTTTTTAAAGGATGAGACTCAGTCTACAGGCATGCTACCCTGAACAAGCCTGATCTCGTCTGATCTCAGAAGATAAGCAGGTCAGGCCTGGTTAGTACTTGGATGGGAGATCACCTAAGAAGACCAGGTGCTATAGGCACAAAAAATTTTAAAAAATTAAAAAATAAATAAGGGATTGTAAGCTGGCAAGATCCTTGCAATCCGTGAGGTCAATCAAGGGTTGCCTCGCCTAAAAATATATAAATAAATAAAAATAAGAAAATAAAAGAGAAAAAAAAACAAAAGGATGGGATCCTACAGGTCAAATTTTACACAAAATCCACTATAACCATGTGATTTTCTTGACCTATAGGTCTAGTAAACCTAGCAAAGAATAAGGAAAAAAATGCAAGAACGGAAAAAATAAGATATTTAATAAATCTCTCTGTCCTCTTTTTTGGTGGAAAAAAATGGTAAAGATAGAAAGTGGGAATTCTGAGCTGAAAAACTTACTTTTTCTGCTTCAAAAAATTGACATAGAAAAAAGTTAGGCCTATAAACTATATTTACTAGGTTATTAGTAAATAGTTCTGAATATTGCTTTATAGTACTAAAAGTAAAAAATATTTTATAGTGTTTGTAATGAAGAATTCAGATAATGTGATTTTTAATGCTTCTGTTTTTACAAACCATGTGTCATAATTGCATGAAATGTACTCAGAAATTTAGAACACATTGATACTTAGGTTTTTCTGAAAACTTTCCATTATTTGACATTTTAAAATAAAATTAAAATCGTTGCGTACCTGTCTTCAATAGTTGTTAGGTAAGCCTTCTCATTCACACAGGTTTGGTTTGCTTCTGTAAATGTTGAAAGCGTGTGTCCAATCATGTAGCAGTAGAAGCCATATCTTTTCCAGCCCTGTTTAATGTTATCAGGCAGATTAATAGACATATTTGTTAGATAATCTTATTTTAATAATCTCTTTATCATAAAAACAAATTGATAAACAAGAGAAGTGTCTAAAGAACTCAAATCTGAATTTTGAAGTGCAATGAAAATCATTTATATGAATAAAGAAAACAGTAGTACATCATTCCTCGTATGACAAATCATGATACAAAATGGGTGGGGGTCAGTCATTCTCTCCACTTTTGAGGCATCCTCCAACAAAATGATTTATGAAATATTTACTGAGGAAACA
Source organism: Pteropus medius (assembly GCF_902729225.1). NCBI lineage: Eukaryota > Metazoa > Chordata > Mammalia > Chiroptera > Pteropodidae > Pteropus > Pteropus medius. Next base: position 4,257,202 of record NW_024347790.1, on the reverse strand, counting down.
ACATAATGGCTAAGATTTTGGTTTTAGAATAGGTAGACACAGGAAACATTTGCAGAATAGCAAGGCTTATTGCCTATTGTGGCCAACAGTAGGTGATGAGTATAAAGCTATATCATCTGGTCATCGGAGAGTATTATCAAACTTATGGCAACATGATTTGGCATGGTTCCCCTCCCATACTTCAAACGCACAGAAATGCTAAATAAAAACATAACAATAAGACAAAATATCCCTACTAGAGTTTGAGAGAAAAAAGGGAAAACCTCCAGGTACCAAAAATAAGTAGAAAACTAAAAGCTGGAACGGAAAATGTACCAACTGAGACTGTGGTTGCTCAGGGTATATCAGACCTAGATTAAGGTCCTGGGGTCCAGGGGCTGGGCATTAATGTTCATGCAGATCAGGCAGTTGGCCAACAGACTACCTGAGGCAAGGAGATAGAACTGAAATCCTTGCATAAAGATGATGCTCATTAAAGGTAGCCCCACTGTGGAAGGAGAGCAAGGAAACTCGACCCACAGAACCGGGAAATGACAGAGATTCCTGTCATTTGCCTGGGGTTCTGGGTATGGGAAAAAAATTCTTCTGTTTGAAAATCAATACCAAATCTGGGCCACAGATGGGTGCCAGTCCCAACTTTACACTATCCATTATCCATGTTGTTTGAGAATTCATAGCCATAAAAAAAAAAAAAAAAGAATAAAAGAAAAAATTTTAGTTTATAAAAGGATTCAGAGAAGTAAAATGCAAAACCACCCAACAGATATATTTCCACAACAGAGGTCATGTAAGTGTATGACATTTGAGGGTTGGGGTGGGGATAGGGAGGGAACTAATTTGCAATCAAAATTTATAAACCATATGAAAAAAAAGCCTTATTTTAAGTGAGAGTTAACAATATGACATAATAAAACAATCTGGGAAATATAAAAATCAGCACATTTGAGATTGTTTAAATGACAAAAGAAGAAATAGAATCAGTAATGAAAACTCAAAATGCTATGAACAAGAGGGTATTAACACACACACACAAAAAAAACCCAGAATTTCAAGAAAAGAAAAATATAAGGTTAAAAACTTAATGGCCACATTAAATGTAGAAAGTAAGGTTTCAGAGAGATTAGTAAACTGATGAATGTAGCAGAGGAATGAAAATATGAAAGGAGGTTACAAAAACATGTTGATTGAAAATAGAATGAATGAGAGCATCCATCTGAGATAAATTTTAGAAACACCAAATTATTGACTTATAATTTTTAAGAATTGAAAGATACTAGTCCTCAAAACGAAGAGGCATATTGAGTACCAGACGGAACCAATAAAACCAATCCGACTCAACACATTGTACTAAGCCTGCAGAATGACAAAGACAATGAGAAGATCTTAAAATCAATCAGAGAGAAAATATAGAGGATCCATTTTAAAAAAAGAAGGATTACTCTAATAACAGGAATTTTAATGGCTAAATTAAAAGCCAGGAGAAAATGACATAATACATAGTATTTTCAGAAAACAGCTGTCAATCTGGAATTCTGAAATGATCTACCTAAATTATTATGCAGGATGAGGATAAATTCAAGACATTTTTAAGGACAAGACAGTTTTCCTCTCCTAGACTACCAGTGAAAGAACTGCTCAAAGATTTACGTTGGCGAGGAAGATTTTTAAGTCAGGAGGAATGAGTGAGCTACAAGTAAGTGTACGCTGAGCAAAGAAGTCAATAAATGTCTTAGTAATCCAGGTCTAATTGCCTGTACAAATAGCAAAAATAACAATTTTGGGGTGGTAAGTTAAAGAATGGAATATGAATAAGATCTGTAGTTTAGTTACTGATATTGTACCCATGTCAATTACCTGGTTGAGATAATGTACTCTAGTTAGATAAGATGTTATTGCTGGAGGAAGCAGAGTAAATGATAAAGGGGAATTCTCTGTACTCTTTTTTTCCACTTATTATGAGTCTAACATTATTTTTTTTTAATGTCTAATGTGGAATAGTAATCTCCATTTTGTTCAGGAAGCAGAGAGAGTGATTAACTTCAAGTCAGGAATGCATGTTAAAAACATAAGGTTAATCATTTAAAAAACAGAAGTAGAATGTATAATTCCCTAAAGTGTGGAGGAGAAAAACGACATAAAGATATTGAACCAGTGGACTGCAGCAAATGAGAAAAAAAGAAAACAGAATGATAAACAAAATAAAGTGCAAAATAAATGGTAGACATTAATCCAAATATATCAGTAGGCAAAACAAATCTAAACCCATGTTTGCCCATTAAAAGCCAGAGTGCCTTAAATAAGATTAAAATTTTAAATATATTTATATATATATATATATATCTATGCATTTAAAATTTTAAATATATATGCATTTAAGGAAATTATTTAAGGAAACCTCCTTTTCCAACTGATTGCTTTTAATCATTCTATGTCATTATATTCTTAAAGCTCTATAATATAATGACATAGAATATTAAAAGCAATCAGTTGGAAAAGGAGGTTCTAGAGAAATACCAAGCAAAAGATAACTTTTGTGGCAATATTAATATTATTTAAAATGGACTTTATGGTGTAAAAAAAGCATGATTATAAATAAAGAAATTACATAAAGGACTGATTCATCATGAAGGTGTAACACTGATCAAAGTATATAATGAAAAAATTTACAGAATTATAAGAATATTTTGTCAAGCAGATAAAATATTAGGAACACAGACTATCTGAATAATTGCTTTATTTTACCTAGTCAGCACACATATACTCCTAAACCCGATTATCATAGATCATCCCTTCAAGCTCACGTGAAATATTTATAAAAACTATGAACTAGACCATAAAGGAAATCTCAACAAAAAATAAAGACTTATATGATCTCAATGCAGAGAAATTAAAATAGCACTTCCCATTTATTTAGAAACTAAAAAACCACCAAAACCATCATCACTACCACTAAAACCTCATCACTAAACACAACACACACACACACACACACACACACATACACATCATAGGTCAAAGAAATCTTAACAGAAATTGAAAATATTTAGAATTGAATCATGATAAAAACACTACATAAAACTCGGTGGCTGTTCATGGTTTCAATTACATCTTTCATTTCTATAAGTATTTTAAAATACATTCATTTTGATGTCATATACACTAATCTCATCATCTAAAGCTCCTAGTGGTATGTTCTATAATTTTGGATTTCCAACTCATCTGCGGGGTTCCTAGTCAGCCTGGAAAAGGGGACTGCTGTATAAAGAGAATTTACATTTGCACCTGTCAGACATCCTGGAATATTAGCAACTCAGGAGGACTTTATGTTAATTTCTTAACTCCAAATTTCCCACATAGGTGAGCAATAAATTGAAAACTGGATCCCAAACAGTAAGACAACAGGCCCACAGTTCTAAATTCTCAAAAAGACCCCTACACCACTAAGTGCCCAGACCCAGAAAAAAAACGGTCTTATTGTTTTCCTTTGCTAGTCAGTGGATTTTTGTTTCCTAGTCTTCTCGGCTCTTTGAGGAAGTCACTGCCTAGAGCAGGTGCTTTTAAACTGGCCAAATTACTTAATGTCTCTGAATGTCAGTTTCCTCTTCTATCTAATTAAGAATATAATATTTATCTTTTAAAAGCAATGAGATCATAATAACTGTACTTGACAAACGGTTGCTTTTTCTTATTGAAATATTTTCCTATTACCATTATAATGATTAAATTGCATTATATCAGATCTACAATCAATAGATTATGTATAGTATAACTTTCGTTGTAATGTATAACTTTCGCTGCAATAAAATTAAAGGATCGTTTGTCATTTATAGAAAGTTACAATAATATAATCTCCTATATATGCATATGATTAGGCAAAGAATACATAAGTATACTGGGATTGAAATTAGTAATGAAAGCATAGTGACCTGGTGACAGGGTACTGTGTTCCAGTCTTGCCTCTACATGACTCTAAGGAAGTCATTGCTCTCTTAACTGAAATTTCCAGAATGTAAAAATTGAAAGAGGAATTTTGATCATCATTAGGATCCTTTATTCCTCTAACAGCCTGTGATTTTCTGTATCTGCCCCATGTTTCTTTATGGTTTTTTTTTTTTTTTTGTAGAGTATTAAATTGTTTCATGAATTCTCAACCCGCTGATGTTTGTTATAAGATGATTTGATCACAACAGGAGACTCTTGGAAAGAAAATTTGATTCTACTTTATTTTTATCCAAGAGACATGAGTAAGGAAAAAAAAAAGCAGAAGATGAGCAACAGAGCTCATCTTCAAACAGAATAATAACCGTACACCCTGGATTTTGTAGTTCTTTATGCTTTTAGAAATTGTTTCACAGAGATCATTTACTTTAACCTCACAGAAATGTAAGACCTGCAGGGAAGTATTACTAACCATCATGCAGGTGAGGCTGTCACATGGCAGGAGCGTATGGCTTTATTCAGTTTAAGGGAGTGACAGCTGGCCCCGACCAGCTAGAGTTCGTATCTCCTGCCTCCCATTGCAGTGATCTACTGAGAAGAACCCCCTCCAGAAGTAGGCTCATCAGAAATGGCATAAATGATAAAAATAACTAAGGATCGTTTGCTATCTGCAACTTAAGGTCATCTACCAGAAATGTCCTTGGCGACCCATAGAGTCATAGACGATCAGTAACTCACAGATGACCCCTTGACCCATGACCTGCCTTAATCTCATTACTCTCTCCGGGCTTCATTCGCTGTGTCATTTTATTCCCTGTCCTCTTTCCTCCCATTCCCATGACAATTCTGCAAGGAGTTACTGACCACATATACTCCATGTTACCTGCTGAGAACACCTGAAGAAGTCTTTAGGGAGAACGATGAGACAAAACACTAACAATAAACCGTTGAATGTTTAAACAGTTGAAACGTTTGGCTACGACAATAAATAATAGAGTACTTTCACAAGCGAAAAAATTAAAGCCAAGTATATTATATATTATTTGCTGGTCTGGAATCATTGTGTACATTCTATACTCACTTTCTGGCAGCCTGATTCTACTTCCACGATTTCTGAGCCTTGGGCTTGTGATTTCATCTTACAGATGTAATTAAGCGGATGCTCGCAGGCCCGATCTGCCCAGTACCCATCCTGCAGAAAGCAAAGAGGAAAAACTTAATGATGATCAGTTTGACTTCGATGCTATTTTCTTGCAATTGTGCCTCCAAAAGGGAAACAAAGATTTGAGGTTATTAAGAAACAATAGTATCTATGAAAAGCAAAGGTAAATTGACATTTTGTAAGTAAACAACAAATCTGTCTCTTGCTACAAAGACGTTAAAGGAGATTGTAGTCCCAATGTGTTGTTGTCTTAGCTGTTCAAGCCACTATTTAGAGGGATCTAGAGAGAAATTAAAATTGCTTGCAAGCCCGGAAGTGAGATGGTGCCAAGAGCTGTTTTGCACACAGCCTCTGCAGTCAGCTGTTTTCAAGTTAACCAAGTACATGTAAAGTCATCCAGGAAAAATTCCCTTACCCAACACACCAAACTTGAACACATACCTGAAACTAGGCACCTCTCCTCCCTTTCCAACTTCTATTGCTCAGTGTCCTCCTGGATCTAAGACTCCACCTTTCACTCTGCTTCCAATTCTATCCTCTCTCTCCCTTTCTTAGATATTTCACGTTAAAACGACCTCTCTTCTCCTTCCCTTAACTACTAAACACCTTGGAAAATGTATTTCTGCATTGTCTACCTCTAATTCCTCATCTCTCACTCGGTCTCAACCCACTGCAGTCTGCTTCTCTTTCCTTCTGCCGCATTAAGACTCACAAAGGGCAGATCTGGTCTCCCCACTTCCAGGCTAATACATGTTTTCTCAACCTCAACGCAACAGTTCGGACCCACCTTTCTTTCTCTACCTCTATGCATTTCAGCCATACGATCCTTTCGGTTCTTGACATGGATGATGCTTTCTGGTTTCCTCTTCCCAGGACACACCTCTGCCTATTCTTTTGATAGTTTACACCTACTCTCTACTTAAGCTTTCAATTAATTGCAATAAAAGCAATTACGATGAAGAAAGTAGTAGCTCATACTTATTGAAAAAGTTTGGGGCAAGCACCGTGCACATTGTCTGTATAAACCCACTTAATCCTTACACACACCATGTGAGCTAAGTACAATTATTTTTCCCATTTTGCAATGAGGAAAGAATTCTCACATCAAAACCTTGCTTCTGAAGCACCACGCTCATCATCTATCAACAAAAGATAATCTGATGATATTCTTCAGTTGCTAAAGTCGTATTTAGGGTATGGAAGAAATCTTTTCATATTTGGCACTTCCATGTAACCTTAAAAAATAAAATAAAATAAAAAATAGTGTAGCTCTCCTAGCACAGATTGCAGGCCATGGGACCAGAATCCAGCACAGGAACAATATGTGATTATTAGTTATTGGTTAATTTCATCCTGGACTCCAAAGTCTCTGTCTGTTGCTTTTCTGGGACTCTTGAAAATTTGACTTCGCTCGACAGCCGTCAGATTCAGATTCAAGAAGATGAATTTGAGTTTTAGTTCCACCTTGACCTATGACGATTTAACCTAGATTAGAAACGATCTAAACCACCACATGAAATAGGTGGGAAAGATTCCCTGTGGCCTTGCTAGCGGTCAGTCATTAAAGGTGTCTCACCTTGCCTTTCATCACAGTGCAGTCTTCCTGCCTGTTGTTTTCATGGCTTGGTTCTCCACGAAGCCATTTGGTAAATGTTACAGGGGTCCCATCACTCCATTCAAAGTACATTTGAATCTTGATGTCATTTAAGCCAATCCATAATTCATCGTTTGGCTCTAAACAAGAAGAAGAACACAAAAGTGATTTACACAGTTTTCTTTCCAAGAATCAGGAAGTGATCAGGAAAGGAAGGCCCTCTGCTTTAGGAACGACAGTTCTACTCTGTCGACGTGATACCTATCACAAAAGCCCATCCTACTGAGTGTTAATCTGATCTACTCAATGCTACAGACTGAGAACTACGCGTTTTGTCAATTTTAGGTTAATTGTATAATGTAGTCTTTACATTGTGAATGTGACCATATTCCTCGGTTGTGCTACAGCAAACGACGTCTCCTGAGAGTTGCAAAAAGTAACATTGAGGGGCGTCTATCATGACCTTCTATCTTGTGAAGTGTCTTTTCTGTTTGAAATAACCTTTCATACCAACTGCACTGACTGTGTTGGTAACATGGCAGCTAATTTATATATAATTCTATTCGACTACTATTAAATCTTATTTGTGTATGTTTTGAAATACTAAGTATTAAAAATCACTTTTATTTTACTGACTGCCATTAACAGAAAATGTTTTAGGTATTTCTATTAAAGCTCAATCACTGTAATAAAAGTAAAAGTGATCTATACAGTGAGAAGAAGCATAAACTGAGGAATTAGGCTGTGTCCTGACATTTGGCACTTATTTACTAGTCTGTAAATATAAATGAACCCAAAATTATTTTTACCGTGACATATGAGAAAAAAAAAAATAGAGGTTAAAACGAAAACAACTAGGTCTGTATATAAAATGTGATCATTTAGTTTTAAAATTCTATGAAGAGCATTATCGATATTATCAGTAGTTACAATTCTACGAATTCTAAATACCATAACTAAAATGGGACAAAATAGAAGGCCTAGGATTTCATGCCTGAAAACACAGAATTCCAAAATTTAAAAAATGAAAGAATATCCAATTCGATATCTATTCAGTTGCACTCCTGAGAATTCCATCGTGAATGTCTGGTTCATGGTCTTTAAGCGGTAAAATAAAATTACTTGCCAAAGGATTTTAAAGATGATGTTGTAGTAGAAAACGAGGAAAATGCCACTGTATAGGAATTTCCCTAAACGATTTAGTCTCTTCCTCCTAAAGTTGTCACTCAAGTTTGCTTTTGGAGAAGTCCCTGACTGGCCCAGCGCCAGCCCCAGCAGATGTTTCCAGAGCTGCAGAGCATGAATGACATTGCCAGGACGACTCTTGGTCCTTTCACTTAATTTGGCAGATCGTGATCTTTCTGAGCAGCCAACAGAGGCTTCAAAACGACCTACTGTGCCTCTGAAGGATTAGGTTTAAGACTAATGAAAATCGAACTCCCGAGTCTCACTATTAGAATAAAGTATTAAGAGTTTTCTATAAACATTTTTCTCACTAAACTGTTCTCCCCTTCTACCTTTTGTAATTCCTAAGCACAGTCTTGATCCCACAGAAATATGTAAGATGTGAGTGTAAAATTGTTAGGCTGATTTTTATAAATCAGTCGTGGAAACTATCTTTGTCAATGTAGTCATAATTTATGTGGACAGGTCCCAATTTATCTACTGTATTTCCATGATTAACATAAAAGGTATCTCAGCTAGGTAAAAAAAAAAAAGATTTTGTAGGCTTTGGATTTAGAAATAATAATTTTAATTTGGTATTTTTTCTTTACCTTTATCAATATTATTTTTATTGTTTTAAATAAATCTTTATCAATAATAAAAAAGGAATGTTTACAGAATGAAAATTCCCTAATTTTCAAGCTAAGTTTAAAAGCAACCTTTGTCATCCAACTTCCCAAAATAACCATAGCAATAAACATATAAAGTTCTCTTCTTACTATATTATATTACATAAAGTGGAACAAAATTTGCATATTATCCCTAGAGCATCTTAACGAATCTGTTTCCCACTCATTCACATGCAAACTTTACCACCTACTCTAAGTATCATGACTTGCACGTCATGATAATATCCAGATATATCCGTTCTGATTACATTATCATTGTCTAGTCTGAACTGTCCAGGATGGGTAAACATAGAATAATCAAGAAACCGTTCGCAAGCTGCGGCAGTCTATTTCCATGCCCTACTAAACTCAGCGAGGTAAAGCAGAGAGTCCATTTGACACAGGTGCCAGGAGTAGTAGTGTTTGGGGATCTTTTAAATCTTTTTCCAAAGCTACTCTAATTTTCTCATCTCTTCGTCAATTACTTTTCCCTCCTCCCTACCCCCACTCCCGTCAACTGTCAGGCAGTACGCGTCAGGAAGCAGTCCCCACCATCACCACCATCCATTTCCTCTTGTTTTGCTTGCTGGAAATGAACAGCTGCAAGCTATTCAAGTCTCATCCGTGGAAGCAGAAAATGATAATCATTTAATCAGCAAGCACTGCAGAGGGCCCATTATCATTAGGTTTTTCCTCACTTCTCTTTCAGGATAAGCATCCCCAGCTCCTTTTACCCACTTTTTTTTTTAATAAGCTTTTTTCAATTTTGAAGACTTAACGGTATTTTAGTTACTATTCTATATATTTCTTAAATCATGTACCTAAAATGGAGACATACATTTCTTTAAGAGGTTGAGGCCCACATCTAAATACTTTCTTTCGCTGCTCACCATTCTAGCAGCAGCATCTAGGCTTAATAAAGAAAATAAAATCCAAAGTATGTGATGGTTCAGTTTCAGACCTTTCTTGTGAGGTAAAATATAGACCTTAGAAAAGAAAATACACACACACACACACACACACACACACGAATAATTACAAAAAAACCAAACGCTATTGACATTGACATGTTTAAGGTTAGACTGCTCTGAATCCAGATTATACGCAGAAAAAAAAATATTTTTAAAACTATCCATTAATTAATGACATAGGAAAAGGAAAACAAATGATCTCCTAGGGATAAAAATTCTTTAGGGTACTACACGATGTTTACACGGTAGGCATGATTAATAATTTATTATTAAATTAATGAAATCGATGATGGAATTATCGATTCAAACTTATTCGGTTTAACAATTATGATGAATTTTCCTGGGGATGGCAAAGAGTGGGGAAGACTCAGGTCAAGCATGTTACCGGGGTCAGTGCGTACCATATCCCAGCTGGGAGATAATGAAGTCAAACTCCTCAATGGTGTGGATACTTGCGAGGTCGCCACCTTCCTTCCTGCATGCCATCAAGGCATCTCTTTGGATTTTCTTCTCTCTGTGAATTTTGTAACAGTTACCTGTGTATGGCCACCACTGACTCGGACAGTTAGTCGGCACATCACTTTCTAAAAAAAAAAAAAAAAATAGTTTGGAAAACATGTAAAAAGAAATGTTTTGTATTTTTTTAATTGTAACATGTTTATCATTCTATATACAAAACGGTTCATAGTTATATGCAATCAAGGGAAGGTTTGTTTTACTTTTTTTGGCATACATAGGTACAAAAGATAAACAAGATTGTGTTTGCTTTCAGACTACAGAGTATATGAACCCATCTTTCATCTTAAAATAAGACTAGGGAAACTTCTTTAAAAAAAATTATTCCTAATAGGGCAAATAGATTGTCTCATTTCACCTGCATTTTGTCATCAGTAAACCTGTACTAAGTATGTTATGTAAATGCCGGAGACACAAAGTTTGACATGTGACACATCCCTTAAAGGATTTCAATTCCCCTCAGTTCTGCGGACATCAGGGAAACAGTCATTCCTCAGAGGAGGAACAAGACCCAATAGGCAAGCAAGAGAAAGAGATATTGAAACAAGGACTAGAATAAGTGGGGTGGGGGCAGCAAGGCCACCAAGGAGCCTCTGAAACCTTAGCGGTGTGAACTGCCACCTGCCCCTCGGAACTGACCCATTACCATTGACTTACTCCCAAGAGATAACATATGATATTGTGCAAATTGCAGAGATTAGATGCAGAAGTGTTTCAGGCAAAACCTGAATTTGCCACCAGAACCAAAGTATTTATATATGTAAAGCATTTTAAATAACATTAATACTAATATTATATACCCATCTTCACTGTGTTCTGAACTAAAAAACATTTGAGATAAGGTGACTGGAAATTACAGCTGCCACACGATTATTATTAAATCAAATCAGTAATAGTGGCCAGTATCCTAGTTACTGCTACTAATAGCTACGGTCAAATTTCATAACCTCAATTATACATTACAAAAATATGCTATAATGGTAATGAGCCGGGGAAATTGAGAGTGATGACATTGGAAGCAGAGATTCACCATATTCATCCCTGGAGACCCTAGAACAGGCATCGGGCCTGGCACATGGTATGTGTAATGAATGTTGGTTGAGAAAAAGAATTAAAGTTATATTGCCTACACTGTAGCTTATTATTACCATTTTATGGATACTATTTCAAACAGCAATTTGGCAACATACCTTGCTTAAGAAGGACTATATTACCCAATGAATGTCATTTTATACATTTAAATTTGATATTAAATGTTCTCAACTGTGCTGCTTTAGTAAATGTTCAATACAGGGTACTTCAGTCCCATTTTCCCTTAAAGGCTGGAACTATCTGCACCATCTTTGTTTAAGCCCAGGATTCTGTGCACAGTAGTCATTCAAGTTAACAGACAGTCATGATTAAAAATATGCATTTTTATTATAATCAAACACAGTATTTTTGTAATAAAAATGCATATTTTAAAAAATGTTATTCCTTCAATACAATTTAGATTCTCTACACTTCCAGCGGCTACAAAAATAAAAGGAAAGAAGAAAAGAAGGAAGGAAGGAAGGAAAGAGGGAAAGAAAGAGGGAAGGAGGAAGGGAAGGAAAGAAATGCCGGTACAAGAAAATATATAGCTGCTATGAGAATAAGAGGAATACAGAAGGGTGAAGCCAAGAACAAGAGGAATAAGAGGAATAAGAAAGCAGGCCGAATGAAGGATGAATAGCCGAAATGAATGAATGAATGAAAATGAAGGAATGAAGGAAGGAATGAAGATGAATACAGTTGAAAGGAAAATGAATGAATAGCGAATGAAGGAAGGAAATGAAGGAAGGAATGAATGAAATGAAGGAAAAGGAAAGAGAGAGAGAGAGAAGGGGCGGGGAGAGAGAGAAGGGAAGGGAAGGAACGGAAAAAGACATTTGTATAAACCTCTGGAGCCCTCTGGTGGGATTTTTCAATCTTGCTGCCTAGGAACCTGAAAATAATGTCAGCAAATTCTCAGGACTTGGAAAACTGAACAGATGAACTTCAAGAATATTTTTGCATACGAAAACAACCAGTGACGGGGACCTCCCTGTGGCAGCCACACAAAGCTGCTTATTGCTCGAGAGCAGCACAGTCCAATAGAAAGATAGCGCAAGCCACAAACGTGAGCCACATACATTTAAACTTTTAAATTTCCTTGTTGCCATCTTAAAGTAAAAAGAAACAGGTAAATTTAATTGTAGTAAGGTATGTTATTTAACCTAACATATCCAAAATATCATTTCAACATGTAATCAGTAAAAATAAATAAATGAATGAATGTATGTATGAATGGATGAATGAATGAATGAATAAAAGATTTTATTTTTTTCCTGGTAAGCCTTCGAGATCCAGTCTGCATTTTACTCTTAAAGCACATCTCAGTTGGAACCAGCCATGTTTCATGTACTTACTGGCCACCTGTGTGCATGACAGTGGCTACCGAACTGCACAGTGCAACTCTCGGGACCCAGGCATTAGGGACAGACGGGGCAGCACTGCAAGAACCAACTGGGTCTGACGTGGAATTCTTGCCCAAGGGGTCACCAGTTATGTGTGCTGTATAGTTTGATCTCTGATATGCTTTTTCAAGCTCTGGCTAATCTGAATGAATAGATAAGATCGAATGGTTAATCCAAGAAGTATAGAGAAATTCAGAAACTGGTAACGAGTGAAGCAAGGTGAGGCACAGCAAAGAAACAGAATAGCTCACTGAGTGCTTCACTGTGAACAAATATACCACGTCCCCTGTGGGAGGGACAGAGGAGATGAAATGCAAGCATGGCAGCGGGCTCCCTGAGGCTTGCCCACACTCATGATGGTGACCCCGTAAAGTACGATCAGACCTCATAACTAGCAGCAGCATCTCTATCCGTTGGAGATCTGTCCACATCTGTAGCTATTAAAATCGTAAACACACCTACTCTTTGATCCGGCAACTCCGCTTCTAGGGAAGAACATCTATGTGAAATGACTTCTTTATAAAGTTATTCACTGTAGGATTATTTATAATAATAAAAAATTGGAAGCAAGCTGAAGGTCCATTAATAGAGGACTCATCAAAAAAAATATAGTCTCTCTCTGCAATGGCTATTGTGCAGCCACAAAAATGAACACAGAAGCTATTTATGTACTATATGGAATGATGTCCAAAATTGTTATTTAGTGAAAAAGTAAAGAATATGTAGAGTGTGCCACCATTAAACAGACAAAAAATATAGTTTATTCACTTTTTACCAATTTGTAGAAATGATGCATTCTTGCCTTAGTAGTTTAATTCTTCTGTAATAATATAACAGAGAGCATAATTGAAATTTTTTACTTGGGTCTAGCCTATATATAAAATTCAGTTACTATTTTTGGAATGTTTATTCTATTTTCATGAAGACTTCAGTGTACGATGTTAACTTGAATAGCATTGGAACCCAGACCTCTAAATAGTAGGGACATTAAAAAAATAATAATAATAAACCTTTTAAAATATTTCTTTCCTAGCTTGGATTCCAATTCCATCATATGTGTAAGCTTTATCTACCCTCTGAATATCTCTCTCCTCATCTAGAATGTGTGAATAATAATACCTCCCTCATAGGGCTGCTATGAAGATAAAATTCTTATTTATGTTCTGTCAAAGGTTTTGCACATGGCAGAACACCATAGTAGACTCAGGAGATGTTAGCAACCAGGAGTAGTAACCAACAACAAAAAGAAATTTTATAGGAATATCATTATGCTTACTCTATAAGTTATCCACAAAAACCTGTCATTTCATATGGTTATGACTAAGCCATAATTTTACCTTTAAATTAACATGTTATACAATTCAGATCAAATAGAACACTTACCTGAGGGAATAACAAAAGAATTCAAAGTTGTGTTGCCCTTTTTACAAATGTAGCCTAGTCTCTGAACACATTCCACATTTTCCCATTTCGCATTTTTCCCAGGATTTAGTGACACACAGCTTTTTCCAGGTTCTGCTGATGGACTTCCTTTGGGGAAAAGAAAAAAATTAAAGTGAGACTATCATAGGTATTCCAAGGAGATAGCCCCCTCAGCCTCATGTCTTCATCCTTGAGATTTAATGGATTCCCATTCTGGCTTTTGCCACAGATTCACAAATATTTACTGAATACAGAATAAAAGCCATACTGGGTGTCTATTTTCTTGTAGGATCATTTTAATGCCTCAAATGTTGAATATACAAATTTACTTCTTTGAAATAACCTTTTTTTTCCCCCCACAATATCAAATAATAAAGCTAGACCTCAAAGCCTGAACAATCTTTGCATGGGGTTACGTCACATATAATAGAGAGATAGATACCTAATGGACGAACGCATGCTGTTCCAAACCAGCCCGAATGAACGCTGTCAATGCCTGTCAAGAAAACTAAGTCAAGCTAACCGTGAGGATCAGAAACTGAGAGGTTCTGAACATGAGGAAACTTTCTCCAATTAGAAAGAGGTGACAGGAAAGAAAGATAATGGAGAGGAACGAGGCAAGGAAAGGGACCCTGGAAGCTGCAACATGCCAGGGTAAATGCTGATAAAATGTGCCTCGAACTAAGACACTGTCTCAAGATTTTCAACTCAGCTTATGAAGAATAGTTTTGACAGCCGACCCCTCATGCCATTTTTACCAGACACTGATTAAAGAACCAGATAGTCAACTTTGCTAATGCAAATGGATACATGCATTCACGCCCACATCTCTCATGCTTTTTCATTACTTTAATATATGATTTTAAATCCAGTGTTCTAAAAACTAGCTCCATCTCACACCTGAAGGCAAGTGAATGAGCAGCCACCCTGTGTTAATGACTCTGCTTTGTGACCTCAAGTAAGTGATCTATTTGTGACCTCGCTCTCCCTTCCTGCAAGATGAGAATCATATTACCTGCTCCACAAAGCCTGTGTCAAAAAATTTTGAAAGTTGTTTGAATGGCACACACAAAAACCATGTTAATGATAAGGATAAAGATGTTTTAAAAATAAGTTGATATTATGATCAAATTCACAATATAAATGAACTAACAGGTAAGGCATCAGTGTCAGTACTAGAAACTTTCAAGAGACAATAATGTATTTTAAAGCTATTGGTTATTAATATATTATCAAGTAAATCATGCCATATATTGATTTATTTATCAATATAACACAACTACCAATTTTAATAGATCAGTTAGTTGTCTTTAAATAGTCGCCATAGTTATATATTTGAAATTATACTTCTATATCATTTGTGTAAAATACCCTCACTTCAAATACGAGCGTATTTTAATAGAGGTATTACTTGGTAATAAGTACTCAAGTGAATGTCTGATTGAACAAGCTATACAATAACAATTTCTAACATCCCACAAGCTTTCTAATTTTAGGTTGAAGAAACCCTCATACTATTTCAGAAAGTGATTTAAAATTGCATCTACTCAGGAACATGGTTTAGTAAGGAAGGTCATTTCTTTTTCTTATTAATATTCCAATTTCATTTCTTATCTTTACTAACGTTAACCTCCATATTTTCTAACTGAATTCTTAGAATACAGGTGGTTAGATATTAAAATCATTATCCCCGAAAGGAGTAATAAATAAAATGACCTGCCCTGCTTAATGTTGTATAATAATTAAGCGAGAAAGAATAAATTCTAGTGCCCTCATAAATTATTATTATTATCTAGTGATCTGATTGACCCCACCTGGTGTTCTCCAGTTTAATCTGACTGAGTGAGCAGGCGGACAAATCAAATCTTCACTTATAAAAAGGGGGACCTTATTTTCCTTGGCAGCAATGTTTAATTCCCATGTTCCAGGAGAAAATAGAGCAGAGACTATTATAAAACTCTAGTGACAAACCTGTAACCATCATGCATCCAAGGTGATACTTTGTAGTAAAATCTAATCAATTTAAACCAAAATATGTCCTGTAAAAATTCCTCCTCATGTTTCAGCATCTATTTTGAATATTGTTTTACTGAAGTTGTTTGTTTTTTTTTAACAGCATAAGTCGATAGCATAGAAAATGTAGATTTTAATTATACCAAATGCAAAAACCATTCAATGGCTTTAAAAAAGAAGTCTAACCATATGAAAAAAAACAGCAGAACTGATCAAGGAAGATCTCCCTTTCCTTTCGCACACACAAGGCAGACATCACTAACTGTTGTTCATTGTACTCTTTCTTAATAAACTAAGATTGCATTGGATGAAGTCTCCCAACTCTTCTCTTTGAGATCTACACGTGAGGTGATGAAGGTCCCCATGGTCTCCAGATAAATCAAATTTAGATGAATTCAACCACACAAAAGCTTCACTCTACCTGGTAACCAGTTCAAATATCGGAAGGGACTGCCACTGCTCCATTGCCACCCGCTGTTGAAACTCAGACTGTTGAGTCCAATCCAGAGTCCCGAAGTCAAGGAACTGGTTAGTCCTACATAACAGAAGCAAACGACAGTGAAATCAAATTCAGAATTCAGGGCTCTTGAAGGGAAATATCCATCCTTTGACATTCCTCATCTGCTGTGGGTACTTCTAGGCTAGTTTTAAAGAATGAAATTAATTATAAAAACAGAGCCTAACACATAGTACGTGCCCAATAAACGTAAGCTATTGCTGCGTTTATTATTGTTGTTGTTGTTGTTGTTGTTGTTGTTGTTATATGTTGAAGTAGGGTTGGCAAAAATTGTGATTTCAAAACAAATTTATACTTTGTGTTAAATATATCACTTAACGCAGATGAGCATCATCCATGTTTTTTTCTTCTTTTGTGCTTTTGTAATTTTACGAGATTAATTTTTTCAATATTACTATAGACAATATCAATGCCACATGCTAAATATTTTATTTCTCCATTGTTCTGCATGTATTGTCTGAAATGGTTATATACCTACTTTTTAACTTAGTTATAATAGAGGATGCAATCACGTCCAGTATTATACTGGTCTGGTTTCTTTTTCTATATTGAGGTCCAATTTATTTTCCAGCCAGCACCAAAGGAAACGCAAAAACAATCAGAGTAACAAGCTAAATTTCACATCCTATATTTTATTTCAGTTCTGTAAATCCTGATCCTGCACATATGTAGTTATAAATCTGATTCAGAAATTGAGGATTGAATAGTGTCCCAACATTTTCGAGGTTAGAAACAGAAGTTAGGACGAAAAATGACTGTGGGTGACATGAGCATGTGCTGCTGGGCAGAAGCAGTTAGCCCCGTGGAGAATGTGAAATCAGATTACCAGATTAGAATAAATTTACTGAAGCGAGGAGCTGTCGACGTCTTAATTAAAGGTTCTCTTTAGTGCTATGGGGACCCCCAGATCCTTGCTTGTTTTGTGAGTGAGACCCAGGCAAACCGAAATGGAAAGACAGCACTGAATTCCAGTTAAGCTATTTTCTTTAAACAATGAAGCTTTAGACAAGTTTTTAACTTCTCCCTCCTACTCCGATATCTATCTCATCTATTAAATGAGAACAATAATATTCATTTAGGTGGTGGGTGTGAGCTTTAGAAATAAAGCTATGTCTGGCACATAGCAGCTGTTCAATAAATAACAGGTAATTTGATCTCAGAGTTATAAAACAAGCTCACACATTTTAAAGAAAAGGTATTTACTTCTTAAAATCCTCACATCTAAGAAATCTTATCTTAAAAATATAACTATTTGTGGGCGCTTTTTTTCATTTTAGTAGCATATTTCCCAAAATGGTCTAGGTCAGAAGCCCCATTCTCACACTATTATTTTCTAGATTCTTCCCCAATCTATCCCGATAAACCCCAAATGTCATGAATATCTTCCCTCCAAAAACACCAAAATTCTGTTGAATTTTTTTAAATTCCTCATCAGAGTTTTTCCCCCTCAAATGCATGATATTTTTGACTTAAAGAAAAGCAGGAAATATTATAAATCTCATTCCAGAAGTCATTCTTATCCAGGTTTCAGTTAAAAATGTGCTGACTAACATTCTGGAGGCCTGGATAAGATTTAAATAAGAATCTGAGGGGAACTAAGCCCCTGCGTCTCTTAGGGCTTGCTGGCTCTCCTGGGGGACATGACAGCAGTGCCCTGTTGATTAGGGAAGTATTTCCTGCAGCTGGAGCCCCGATAGTGGGAGTCAGGAGCCCGGAAATGAGTCCAGAGCTGGGCAGAGCCACTGTCCTGCCCATGTCATCCCTTTCCTCTCTGTAGCTAGGGAGGAGAGTTAAAACGTAACCTGTGTTCTATCCCTTGGCTTCCAGAAATGAACAAAAACAAAACAAAACAAAACAAAAAAAGTAAAACTCCTAAGAGTCAAGATAACACAACTCCAAAACAGATTTCTTAAAAAAAAAAAAAAAAAGTCAGTTGAAACCATTTCGACTCTCTTAGATTTTTCTCTCACCCATGCAAGGGTGTACCAATAATACCAGGATTATATTAAATCATCTTTTCTCTTCCTTAATTTAGTTTTGTTTCTTTCTGTGCTTTCTTATCTTTCTTCTTACTTTTAGAGACGGTTATAAATGTTAATCACTCTGAGACTTTGTCCCATTATTAGAAAGCTCCCCCCTCCCCGCAAAGAAAAAACCCAAAACAGAATAATTGAGCAGCCTGAGGCGTACTTTCATCTCTGAGTTTGTGAAAGCACCCAGTGAGATCACGTTGCTTTTCCATCGTCAGTCTCCTTAATAAGAACTGACAGAAAATGGTGAGTTGCTGCCTATCCTGAAAGGAGAAAATTCATAAATGTTCAGCTCGGTGTTCAACTATGGCAAGAAATATTTCATTAAGTCAAGCAGTTCACGATTTAGTCCTCGGAAATTGACTAGGAGTAGAAAAACACTTCTTACCCAGTTAATGTTTCATGCGTTCCACAAGGTTGTGTTCAATAAACGTATGTCACATTTTCCCACCACATAGAATGCACTAATAATCTCCAAATTCGACTGAAAAATGAAATAACTTATGGGGAGAAATATGTTCCAGCTGATAAAAAGGATCTTCTGAAAAGAGTTGGAGAAAGTGAAACCCTAGAAAGGAAGGCAAAGCTGGGGGACAAGCTCTGTCCCTTGAATTGGTTGACACGCACTCTCTCCTTTAACAGGTGAAGTCACTGAGGCATAGAAGTCTCAGGTGACTCCTTCTCCATTGTCCCCAAGCTTCCCAGCGTCAGGACCCAGGCTCTAGAATTTATGCTCTTTACTCCTGCACTCTGTGCTAGTGTCTAGTCAGATGGAGTTTGCAGGCATTGCTGACATAGCAGGTACTAAGCGTGGTCTCTGAAACTTGTCCTAGAATCACCCAGAAGGTTGATAACATGCAGATTCCTGAATGAATGAATGAATGAATGAATGAATGAATAATGGCCTTGTAGGGAACATGAGACATATATGTAACTATTATTATAAAAGTGGTAAACAAATGACAGAAATGCATATGCAAACAGAGAAGAATTGCATTTTGACTGTATAATATTTTGGGACTTCCAGGTACAAGTAAAATGACATGCGAGAGGGTGTGGAGGTGAGAAAGAATGAAATATGAATGAGGAACCTAAAACCTTTCTTTTGTCAAGACTGCACGATGCACGAAGGGGAACAGTTGTCAGCGGACACATGGCAGCCTTTGAATGTCAGGCAAAGGTGTTTTGTGAATAATTTGGTAGGAAACAAGAAGCCAGTAAGAGTTTTCGAACATGGTAGTCTCAAGATCAGAGATATGGAAGCAATGTCAGGGCGACCTGGAGGGAGGAAGGGCACTCTGGAGTGGAGAATTGGGGATGCTTTTTCTTCCCCCCTCATTCCTGCTCCTAATCTCTCTGTTCCCCAAGTGTGGATTTTAGAAGCTAAAACAAATACTCTCACTTCGAGCAAACATCAGCTCTTTTAATCTTTACAATTTTACAAGAACAAGAGCTTAAAAAACAAACAGTACACTGTGGAAAGAGTGTCAATAAGATTTGAAGGTCTGAGAGTTCCAGAGACAGGAGACAAAAAGGTCTCAGAGTTTCAGAGCAGCTCTTGACTTGTCCCTGCTTGTGGTGGCAGCATTTTGTTATTTTGAACTCTGTCACGCTAATGGAAGATCTTTGGTTTCAGGTCACAGCTGGAACACTTGACCAGCATGGTATCCCTGCCTTGTGTCCAAAAACAACATCGCTAATCAATTGTGGCATCTTTTATTCTGAACCCAGATTAATCCTCAGAATCCATTTCAGCACAGGTTCTAGAGACTATCACAACCGACAGAACAAAGCAGGCTTATGAGATCAAACCTATTTGCCATCCCAGATGTCTTTTTCAGGGTGCAGAGTTGCCACACCCTCGGCAAAGCCTGCTCAGGGACTGACTCCATCGTGATGTCTACAATCACTCGCGCTGTCTGCGCTTACATTGAACTATATAGAAAGAAAATAATCATGATCTTCCTGACAACTTTTTCATATCATTACCTGTCAGGTATGTTTGCTCATGTATCTCTGTGATGCTCAAGAGATCAGCATTCTGTTGCTGGCAGCTCCTTCTCGCCTGGTGCCACGTTAAAGCAGATTTGGAGTTTATCTGGTAGGAAATGCTAGTCAATGGATCTTTTTTCCATAAGCTTTCACTGCCTTCAACTGTAAAAGAAGTGAAATTGGCTGTTAGGCCTAGAAAAGGCTTTCAGTGGACTATATTTTTTAAACGATCCTAGTAACGTGATTGACTAAAGCATTATATTTCCTTTCCTTCCTTTTCTCTTTTTCCTTTTACTTATTTTTAAAGTGCCTAGGACATTTTCTTCACTCCTGAAATGAAGAGTTTTCAAAAGATCAACCACATCGAATCTCTTCCATGTACCCAACAAAAGAAAAGGAGGCATGATCTCCTCATTTTTCCATTGGGGTGTTCGGGATCAGATAAGTTGGGGAGCGAAGTAATTACAAAGACTAAGAATAGATACCAGTCCAACTTCCTAATCTAGGAAAAAATAAAGTGAGACAAGAAAATAAATATATGTCTTCTCTCAGCAAGTGAATATTTTGTCTGCATATGCTAGTTTGCTTGTTTGTTTGTTTGTTTTTCAGACCAAGACATATGCATAAGAGGAAATATCATGGACTCCACAGACAGACTGACCTGGATCTGCATTCGGTGCTGTCACTCACTAGTGGTTTGATCTCAAATTGGTAACTTTTAGAATCTCACTTTTTCACCTCTAGAATATATTCAATATAAGTAGCCCCTGGCAATGGTAAATGCTGATTGCTAGTTTAAAACATAAATAATTTAGTTTATTTTTCTTTTGTGATTTTATGATTCTCAATACACTCTATAAACTTGGTTATACTCTATAAAAGGCCAATAGTATAGAGATAAATTTAATTTATAACTTTTTACATATAAGATACTTGAGAAGTTAGTCAGCAAATGAATCTTAGTCTACTTCGTGTTATAAAAATTCCTCTTTTGTCATTTTAATAATGTAAAATTCTACTTACAAGTCATGTGAAGGAATAATCTTTTCATTTATTTGCAAGTAAGAGAGAGAGGATTATATAACTTCTCAAGTTTTCTGAGTGGTATTGAACTTGCTAAGAAATTGCCAATGTTCCAGAAGCATATAGCCAACATTGCTGTGATTCCTTTTATCTGACAAAGAAGCAACCTTTTTCATACACATACCACACACAATGATATGAAACTTGGCACACCAAAGAGTAAGAAAAATATATCAAAACTTTATTCAGGCAACAGCATAGATGTTTCTAAAATGTTTTAAGTTCAAAGTCAATACATATACTCATATAAAAATAAATTTGAATTAGTGATATTAAAACTAAATTATCATGATCTGAGGCTTTACTAGTTTAGGTCCAAATGGATCCTTCCCCATTAGTGAGATCATTCAATTGAGATTGCATGAGGTTTATTTGAAAATGGAGATGTTATAAATAACTATTCTTAGAAATTTGGAAGTTTTCTTATAATATGGTAAAAAAAAACAAAAAAAATGTTGAGCTAAGAAAAAAAAAAAGAGGGGATTATTTTCCTGTTTAGAAATATAGGAAAAGGATATAAATGACCAAAAAAGGAAATATAATTTGACCCTTCTCTTCAGGTAAAGAAATTTTATTTTGCATTTTAAATCAAGGAATTAAGACCAATTTCTCAGTAAATGTTTAGGTTTGCTAATTATACATCTCCCCAAATGGTTTAAATACCCGTAGTAAACCAATTTAACTGACGTTGAAAGCTGAAGTTGCAAGCTATGGAAAATTGAAAGGAGTCTTTTCCTCTTCCTGTTACCATGATATTTGAAAATAAATGTGTAAATAGAAAGAGAACATTACAATAAACAATGTAAAGGACAGTGTCACCAGGTCAATCACTAGTACCTCATTGCCCTGTATTGAATCTACTTGTTTGAGGCTAATATAAAATAAAATGTTATTTTGAAAGAAACAAAAAGCAAGGAAAATGAAATAGACTGGAAAATTTCAAAGCCCTTTTAAAAAGGCACAAACTGTATAAGATGTGCTGTAGGTTGTTAATGCAAACTGAGCTCAAACATATTTTTTTAATTCTACTACAATTATTTTACATTTAATAGGAAAATATATATAATTTGATTTTGAAGACATAAACCAGAAGTAACAAGACTGAAAGATTATTCTAGAACATAGTCAATATACCCCTCCAACGCACATTTATCCTAGGTGGTGAGCTCTCTTTGTGACTAATGACTGGACATCTGCCCTCCATTTAATGATTTATTAAATCATACTAGCATCTGACAACTCTTTTGTCAACACCACTTAAGCACAGGACTCTATAGGTGGGCCCGTGAAATCCGTACCCCTAAGAAATTCCATGATAACAGATTTGAAAAAACACCATTTGTACAAAGTAAAGGAGAAAGGCACTCCTCGATCACTGAAAAACAAGGATTGCTTTATCTTAAGGAAAACGTAGCTCAATGTTGACATCAGACAAAAAGATTTCTAATGCAGAGATCAGACTTCTATCAACTTTTCATGGAAATCAAACCTTTAAAGGTTGCTAATAAGAGCAAAGAACACATTTACCTCATCCAAGAGTGGCAGAACGGTGTCACTAAGGATGGGAAGCAGGTGAGTTTTTGTGGGTCTTCACCCAGAACAGAAGGATCGCACACAGAAGAGAATGACGATATATAAGGGTGACGAATCAAATTTATTTTCAGTGGGATGTTTAGGGATTATAAATCAAGACAGGTAAACGAGCACGATTTTTGGAACTCTGGCTTTTCCTTCTCAAACTAACATATTTTTGTAAAATGGACTGTTTTACAATAATGCTTGAAATAATGTGATCGTGTGTGGATGCAAGTTATGAAAGCTGAGTTAGGAGTAACACAGTTGCAACCGCATGGCCTCTGAACCATCCCAGATCGCAGCCTGATGCTCTTCCCCTGTAACTGCTCCTTTGCAGGGCAGCAGTAGAGAATCTTGAGTAATAGCAGAAAACAGAAGCTGCTCTGATCTATAAAAACTGACGCGGCAAGAGGCCTGGCGGTAAGAACTTTAGGAGGAAGCACTGGAAGTAGGTAGCTGGCAGCAGGAGGAGGATGTGGGGTGATAGGGAAAGTAAAGCGAAAAACTCTTGCTTTTTCTCCTTCGACATCATCCTTGCCTCCCAGGGCAATGCTCTCCTCCACCCCACCCCAAACCTGCTGCACCCTTTCTTTATAGATTCTTAGGAATGGAAAGAACACCAAGAGTTCTTATGTTCTGGCCTCTTCCCATCAGTATAATGCAATACCACTTATTTTGCATTTCTGCAGTATGACTTCAATTTTCCTTTTAAAAACACTTCGAGCAGAGAAGTAACCCACTTCCATTGCTGTGTGAAATTGAATGATACTCTTCATAATGAAGTTTAAGAAGAGTATCGTCACTATCGTTTTCAGTGAGGAGCCCCTTTCATTAGACTGACACAACATTCAGGAGCTTCTCATATCTCTTTCTCCGCCAAACCACATGCTCATGGCGTTTAAATTCTGTTTTTGATCTCTAGTTTAATAAGGATACATCATTGGAAGGTTGGGGAATGGCATGCCTATCTCTGGTATTAAGTACTTATTGGATCATATTTAGTATAATTTGCCCTGAAGTCTTAGAAAATAACTGACAGCAAAAGTGGAAGTTGAAGAAAAGAAGTAGCTGGTGAAATGAAGGGGTCATTTGATGCGGCCCAGAGCTGAGAGTCAGAAGATCTGTGTTCTAGTTTTCAGGCCAGATGGGTCACCTTCTCCATTATAAAGTAGGGACAGTGGCCTCTCTAGTGGGTTATGGTGGGGCATGAAGCAATAATCAATGTGAAATAACTTCGGGGGAGAAAAATGTTCTCGATACATGCAAAGTGATATCACTACGTTGCCATACGAAATGTGCCAAACTTCAATTCTCGAAGATAAAGTTACTTACATTTCAAGGGACAAAATCCAAATAGCTTATCTGTGTCATAATCTGTAGTGGTTCCACACCAGAGCCACCCATCCGAACGCCCGGCACTTGTGCAATCAGCATACCACTTGTTTTCAAACTTGAATGGAAATGCACAGGTTGCTCCATTTGCATTGCCTAATAGCGTGTACAAGGCTAAAAAAAAAAAAAAACATACTGGTTGGCACTTAGAATGTAAGTGATCCTTCTGAACGCTGGCTTTCCAATAAAGAGTACCGGAAGAATCGTTCTTACTCTTCTGATCACACTTGGTGTCCCCACACAGGGATTCCTTTAATTTCCCTTCTCTCTCTACCCCACTCTTTGCTGGGTACATAGAACACTCTGCACTCGAAGGTAATTCTACCATCGCTTCATCTCTCTGCTGTCTTTAGGAACAGATTTTCCTCTTTCCTCTCTGAGGCAAAAGTCGTCAGCCTAGTTGGCACCAGCTCTGACCTCTGCATTTCCTCCAAAACAGAGAAGAGGCCATCCTTCCTCATGGCTGGAAGCACAGAATCACAGAATCTCTAGACAGAGAATAACCTAACGGCTGTGTGTGTAATTCAAACACAGAATCGATACTTAAATCCCCTCCAGTCACTTCCTGTCAAGCCAGCCTCCACTTGAGTCCCTCGGCAGGGTAGGAATTTGAGTATCACTCTAATCCACACCAAGGAAGAAAATCTCTCAAAAACCGTGAGATACCATTGACAATCAATATTGTCCTTTTAAAAAACTGAATTTAAACAGATCAAAATAGGAAGCTCTGGGTTCACCTGGAAAGGACAACCGAAAAAATACAGAATCATTGTTGATTATTGTTTGGTTTAAGCCAAAAGGATTAGAGAAGCTCAGATCTCCACTGACAACCATACTACTCACCTCACATTCTCCAGGATGTTTAAAGTCTCTACCTTTATAGGGATATTTCCTTTGGCAGGTAAGGACCCTCAATATTGAAGTATTTAGCCTCCTGCCACCAGTTGATATTCAGAATTCGTCCTAGGTAGGAAGACTCTTTTCCTAATTACGTTTTGTAAATTCTATGACGTAAGAAAGTTCTTAAAAGACGTCTTAAAAGTTCATTTAGATAATATTAAGTTTGTAAAACATGTAGCACACCACCTAACATTTATTAAGAGCACAATAAATGTAATTTTTTTTACCTCCTTTGTCTTTACTCGTTACGCTTTTCCAGTCCTCTTTAAAAGCTAGCTTTATTTTCAAATAGCTCAAAATTATTATTATTATTATTATTTGTCTATTAGCTAGTTCAATTCTAACTTTTTTCCCACTAAGTTACAGGATGTTTTCCAAATCATATATTGTATAAGTAACATGCAGGATTCAGAAATAATTATGCCACTCTTAAGCACTGGGTACCTGTTCCCTCACCCGAAGAAAGCCTGTTAAGACCACCTCAGGGCTATTTGTATTCTTCATTACATTAGCCAAGAAATTTTCAGTGCTGAATTTGTAGCTGTCAATCAGAAATGGACTTTGCAGGACTAATTTGATTTACTTAATGAAGCACTGATGAGGCCAAAAGAACCAGGCTCCACTCCACCTACCACACTGACAAACCACATAACCGCAGTCAATTCGCTCTTTCTCTTGTGGTCCAAACTTCCAGACAATGTTCAGATCTTTCTACGGCTACAATTCTGGCTCTGTATTTTCTAAAAACTGGTCTCATCCAGTTTTCTTTGGAGACTCAACAACACTCTCCTGGCACTGTCTTCAGTTCTCATGTGTACTCCAATGAATGGATTCCAAGGGCTAGATCGTCTGCAGGAACATCTCAAGTACTGGGAGGGAGTTGGAGGGTATGCAAAGTGTGATCCGTGGACCATCTGCATCCCACCACCCAGGTGTTCATAGGGATAATTCAACAGATTCCTAGGTCCTTCCCCCAATATGCTTATTTAGAATCCGGGTGGGAAGGGACCTTGGAATCTACATTCTTCATAGCTCTCCAGGTGATTCTAAAGCATATTCGAGTTTGAGTACCCTATGCATATTTTTCTCAAAACAAACAGAAGAGGGAGGGGTTTGGGGGGGCTACAAAACCTCAGTGATATATTTTAAAATAAAATAAGAAGTTCGATGTCTTAGTCTCAATCTTCCGTGCACTGAATCCTTCAATTAGGACTACTGTCCTGTTTGTGTGGTTTGACTCAGTCAAGTCTTGTTCACCCTTATCCTGCCCTGCAGTTTTCTTTCGAGTTTCTCCTGAAAGGTTATACAATATAAGTGGTCTCTCATGTAATTTCTAAACCTACATTTTGTTCAATAAATGCCTCAGGATAACTTATTTCTGAGTCCTCCTTCGCATTTTTCTTCTATTCCTACTCTCAGTCCTCCTTATATAGAAGGAAAATGGAAAGCTGACAAATTACCACCTTGCAGAGATTTGAACGCCTCTGCCCTGCCTAGCTACGATTACTAGGTTAAACTTTGCAGCCTCAATAACATAGTAATTTTGAAAACAGGTAACCTCTTATCCCAAACGTCCAGCTCTTTCTCTGACCTTGAGGTTGTCCTAGATAACACTTCATACTAACCAAGTGTCCAAACTTAGAATGTGGTTATTACACCATCTGATTGAAAAAGCTTTTCTAACGGGCTTCAAGTTCTTTTGTATTTTTGTTTTCTTTTGTTTCTTTCTGTGCAGCCACCAGAGAATGAAATTTGGCCAAAAGACAAGAAGACTAAATGCTCTGATTTTTATCTAACCTTCAAGAGCTTAAGGTACCAACTACATATAAAATGATTTCCGGCTCTGCCGGTGCTACCACTTTCTAAAATAGCTGAGTATATATGCTGCATATTAATTTACAAATTAATTCCACAGCTTTGAACTCTTCTGATTATTATAGTCTCTAAATACACATAAGGTAAAAAATCAGAAATATTTTGAAACTCAAACTGTCAAGGAACACCAAGATTTCACTTCAGGCAATCTGACTTGTTAAAAATGTTGTTTCGTGAATCATTTCTACACACATAACTTAAACCAAAGGGAAAAAAATATTGCAAAATTCATTTATCACTACAACTGTATAATGTCAAACAGGAGGCTCTTAGTCAAAGACTACAGAGAAAATTAATTTCTAAAAATTATAACTCATATTTAAAAAGAATCTTAGCTAAAGTAAAAAAAAGTCTTACCATTAACTACAAATAGGTAACAGGTTAAGGACTTGTTACCATATTTATTCACTGTCAAGTTCTCATAGAACAAAATAGTTCAAAACGCAAAGGTTATCAATTAACATTTCTAGTACAGACTAAACAAGAATATGCTTATTGTCTTGAATTAGTTTCCAACTCAGAAAGTGAGAAAAACGTGACAGAAAGGTAAAGAATTTGGTGCTTTTTACCTTCATAGCCTCTAGAGCATAAATCGTCTGTGGTCCCGTAGATCTTCCATCTGCTCCATAAACCTGACCCCTTGAAAAGCATAACGTTCTTTTCTTGTCTATTACCATAGTTGAAAAATAAATCTTCTCCCTTGATCCCCAAAAGTGTGTCATTTTTGCACTCCCATTTCTGAAATTCGCTCTTCGGGTCACAGGCATAGAGAGTGATAGCGACCCAATCCGTTTTTGATGGCACCCCCAAGCACAATTTAAATGAAACACTCATAATCTGCGATTCAGACACCCATCGGAATTTCTGTGCTTCATTGTCAGGGTTGCAAACTGCTGTTTGGACTGCACTGGGACTTAATGCTTCCACACAGCGCTTGTGATCTTCATTGTATATTAAAAACTGCCTCGTGTCTGTTTAAAAAAAAAAGAAGAAGAAAAGAAAGGATGTTTAAGTGGATACATGTGACAAAGACGATATTTTAGGTCAAAAGTGCCTAACGTTTCCATTTCCCTAAAGGCTTATGATCATGGGGAAAGGGGTGAAGGAGGCTCTGCCTGGACCAGCTCAGCTCCTCTAGGGGACCCCTGAGGCTGGAGAGAGAGACTGGGTTGAGGGGCCTCTCTTGGGAGCACGTGGCTGCCAGTGATAGGCAAGAAATCCTCATGATGTCCTCGTTCATTATGAGCAGTACTATGAAAGACCTGTCTTAAACACACACTAATTGTAATGGAGCAAACACAAACAGTAGATAATAGGGAAAGAAATAATACCCATCGGGGAAAAGAAAATTTGGATATGAACATAATAAGCTATAAAATTAAATACATGTATTTCCTGGAATCAAACTGTGATGTCTGACTCATCCTTACTCTCTTCGAGAGAGATGAAATTTATACATAATTATTCTAATTATAATCTTAGGAAGGTTTTTTGGTAACTTAAAAAATAATTTTATTTTAGGAAATTTTACCTTCATTTTATGTTCAGCAAATGTTTGAACTAAGTGTTTTCTGGGTAGTTCAGGTATAGGCAACTACAGCTTTTTGTTTTGTTTTGTCTTCCCCTCCAACAGTAGGTAATTTAGAGACCTACTATCTAGTGACAAGTTAATATCTATTATATAATCTTAACTTTTGATTCATTGGCATATTAAAACTAGCCTTTATATAAAAAAGATCAAACATGTATTTAAAAGTGTAATAGGGTAAATGAATGTAAGTTTTATATCATTTAATATATATGAGAATAACTTTACAAATTTACTTGTCGTTTGGGGCTGGTGATTTAAATAAATATATAGAGAGATGGTTTATGTTTATAGTACATAGCTGCTAGCTGGCAAAACTCAACTTCCTCTTGCCAAAAAAAGAAAAAACAATCTGGTAAGCATATTTTTTTCCTTAATTCAAAATCGAATGCATGTAAAGCGTTTTCCTTTTCATTGTCGTTGTTGATTTTTTTTTTAAGAATAAAGTGTTTTAATTTTGTGACATCATATAAGTTAAACAATTCTTGTGAACTTTTACTAAATACCTTCTACTTAAGTGGTTCTTTCTAAATGAGCTGCCAGTATCGCAGATGTTTGAGGGTCTGACTAAATGTGCTCATTATTTTTAATCAAATCACACCAGTGAAATACAACAAAGTAATAACAGTACCACTAACAGAATCCTTTAATGTGTACAAAGCACTTTTACAAGCCAAATTCTATTTATTTCCCTCAACAACCCTGTGAAGTTAGCACCACCTACATACATACACTCTGAGGTCTGTTCTGGTACTATCAACTCAGACTTTATCATGAATATTTGCCTCAAAAGATTATTTTCTCCTGCCTCACTCCTGTGAACACTGTTGTTAGAATGCTCCTGCCTCTGTCTCATCTGAGTTCCTGATTCTTAATTGAACCTCTGCCTGGGTTCCTGGGCTGGGTTCCTCATTTCTGCTGGTTTGATTTCTTGTAATCAGGACTCAATTGACACTGCATTCAGAACACCTGCTTCTGTTGGCTTCCCTGGAGTTGACATCTGTCAACTCAACATGCTCTGTTGGACCAAATCTCTTCCCATCTAGATGAACTCCTGTCTGGGACTGATCTCATTTTGCGGTTGCCCGTCTCCTACCATAACAAAATGAGACCCTTTCTTCATTGCAATAAAATCAAAATTTTAATAATATGCAGTTTTCTTCACAATAAAACAGAGGAAAACAGAAAATAAAAAGGTGTTTTAAAAAAACAGTTACTATGATAATTTCCTACACTCAAATATAAATCGAGGCTCCCCTAACCTTAAAAGGTAATGAACTCTGAAAATTTTGTCATATAAATTCAACTATACTGCCCTTTACATGTATCTGCTACTCCATCTATTTTTTCCCTATCTAGACTTATCTTCCAGTTTTCAGGTGCTTTTGCTCAGTAACAACTCATCCATAATAAACATATCTTCCACCTACTCTCTAGTAACCAACACATGTTAACCACCCAAATTCAGTCAACCAACCAGTGGGTAACCAGCCATTTAAAGTAAGGTGCTTGAAAATTTTCATGCACAAATAGAGTTCCTCTTTCAGAGGTT
Source organism: Pteropus medius (assembly GCF_902729225.1). Taxonomy (NCBI): domain Eukaryota; kingdom Metazoa; phylum Chordata; class Mammalia; order Chiroptera; family Pteropodidae; genus Pteropus; species Pteropus medius. Next base: position 4,226,772 of record NW_024347790.1, on the reverse strand, counting down.
TTAAAAATTTGACTTTTATTTCATGCACTCAATTTTCATCTGTAGTTTTATCTTAATTTTACTCTAAATATGATGGTATTTAACGCACAAACATCTGATCTTCTCTTTCTCATTAATGGCATCGTCATCCGCCCAGATCCAGAAGTCAAAAGCCTAGGAGTCATCCTGGATTCCCAGCTTTCCCTCACTCTCTAGGACAAAAGCAGACTGTTGGCTCTCTCTACAGCACACCGTGTTGAAGATTTTGGACTTGCCAGCCTCCACGACTGCATGAGCCAATTCCTTAAAATAAATATCTCTCAAAAGATAGATAAATGGTAGACAGATAGACAGACATGTGTGTGCACACATGCATGCATGCACACACGTGTGCATGCACACACTCACACACACACACACACACACACACACATACACTATGCGTTCTATTTCTCTAGAGGACCCTGACTAATACCTATACCCTAATTCATTCTTTTCTCTCCTTCATCATTGTCATCACCATGGTCTTGTTCTAGTCTTCTTCTCCTTGAAATAGAATCACCAAAAAAGATAACGCCGGATCTCCCAGTTTCCTGGGTAGGATGGACCGAACTTGTGACCTGACTTTAAGCTGCAAACAATTGTAAAACAAACTAATGTCATGGGTAGTTTCCACTTAGCTATACAGAAGGATCAGATTTTTTTCTGTTTGTGCACTCTCTTTAGCAGACTGCCTGTGATGCGAATGCTTATTCAATAATAAAATTGTTCTCCTTTTCTTCCAGCTTTGTGGAGAGGTTTTCTAAGTTGGGAGATTTTGTTTTTAACTATGTTTCCCCCAACAATTTAAACCCTTCAGGAGTGTACTGCAGCACACAGGGAAAAAACAACCAGCCCCCTCGTTACAGCTCACTAAGGCGTGACCCCTCTGCCCTTGCCTCCTCCCTCTCTCTCTCTCTCACCTCCTCCAGCCACAGGGCCTCTCTGTTCCTCAAACACCACCAGCCCATTTCCACTTTAGGAGCGTCATAGTTCAAGTTCCCTCTTCTTGGGTTGCTCATTAAGTCCCAGCTCAAGTGTCAACTCCTTAGCAAGCCAACTAACCTAATTATACTTTTATTTTCTATATGATATCCGTAACCATCTTAAAGTGTGTGTGTGTGTGTGTGTGTGTGTGTGTATTAATTTTGTTTACTTATGTTTTGCCTGTGTTCCTCTACTGGAATTTAACTCCATGAGTGGAAAGATTGTATCTTTCTGCTTCAGTACTGTATTCTGTCTTTTAGGGGCATAATAGTCTCTCAACAAATAATAGCTGAATGAATAAAAGGATATTTATTAAATCTGAAGCATCTTCACTAGTAACTCAGATACATTATTTAATAATTGATTAATGACGATGGGTCTATTTAATGTTACTTTTCCCCCTGAAGGTTTATTTTTATCGAAGAGCAATATATAAATGTTTATACTTATGAAAGGAGTACTTGGAAATGAAAAGCTTCTATTTCAAAACAAACTTATCTATTTTTGTTTCCTTTATTTATCTTTGACATTAGGAAGCAGTGCAAGTTTGATATTGCCTTTGCCAGACAATACGAGGAAATGTAAGAATATCATTTTATGGTCCTACCTTCATACATTATTCTTCTCTCCAACTAGTCAACAGGTCGTTTTGCTTTTATGATGGTTGCTGTGCAATGACTTTGATTTAAAATGTCATCCTTCCTCTTAAAGTGATTCAAGGCCTTGACCAAAAGGCAACTTGTGCATTTTTGCCACCATTAAGCACATCAATGTTTTATCTGTATAAACATTCCAATTTTTTTTGTTTGTACTAATTAGATTGTTGTAATAGAAACACCGCAAAGAAGCTGAACAAATGAGGACAGTTGGATACCTATATTCATTTCTCTGCAATCTCATTTGTGGGCTCAAAGGTATGTTTCCTTTTGTGTCTTAATACACATCAGAAATTTATTTACAGAACTGAAGAGCCCCTTCTTCCATGTTAACTCTCTCTTAATAATCTCACATTTATTTTTCAATAACTATGCACGACGCGAGCAAGGATGTAAAGACAAAGAAGAGGCAAGTTCCCCGCCACACTGAGCTCGCACTCTGCTGTGGTTAATTCAAGAGCAGAACTATCAAAGGTTAAAACACAATCAGGAAAAAAGCATAAGTTCCGACCCAATATCTCAGGTTAAAAATAACTGATATCCAATAACATGGGCTTGAATTTTCTTTTCAGTGGGTCTGAAATTATTCCATGACACCGAGCAAGAAATTAAATTTCCAAACTTACTAGCAAAGAAAATCAAGTTATTCAAGGTGACTATTTAGAGATATATCTATTATATGCTATATTCCCTCACACACTTTTAGACTTTCCCCATTATTAATAAATAAAACGCTGACATGAAGAAAAACGAAAATAACTTCTGGAAGCTGGAGAAGCTGGATAAGAGGAAGGTGAGCGTGTACCTTGTAGCAGATACAATCAGAATCCCATTTATTTCTTCTTGCCTTTTACCGTTTCGGTACATGCCAGCCCCACTCCCCAGTGCCAGCACCACACCGAAGGGCCTGGGGGCATTTTCTGGCCATCAGAGCCTCCTTTGCCCACACACTATGAAGAAGAGAGGGTCAGAGAACTAATGGCCCCTGGGAGTAGTGTAGCACTTGACTAGTGACCAATGAGAAGTGATCGGTAAACATCTCAAGCCCCGTGCACCTTGGGTGGATGACTCTGAGGCACGTTGCTATACTGTCACCCAGAGCATCCCAGCAGGGCTGAGCTCCAGTTGTGCACTGTGGTCACTGGCTCCTTAATCCACCCTTTGCTGGTGCCTCCTCTTCCGGTCTCACTTCCCCCATCCTCTGCCAGTGTTTCCGGGGGCCCGCTTCCAAATAAACCACTTCACTCAAATCATTGTCAGCGGTCAGCGTCCTCAGCGACCCAAACTCAGAAAATTGTCCATGAGCCTCGGCTAATGAGCGTGAGACCTGCACATGTCCCCAAAGAACTGAAATTAAGTAAAAAACATATTTACCGTACACCTACTATATGCAAAACAAAACAAAACAAAACAAAAAAAACTATACCAAGTGCTAAGGGCAGGGGGAAGACTGGGATCGAGTGTTAGGCTTCACAGTACTTAACAAAAACAAAAAAAGGAAAAGTTGAGAATTATTTTTCACTTCGATCCTTCATTTGTTCATTAAATATTCAGGGAACCTACTATTTTAAGTCACTGCATTTGGCCATTTGGGGAGGTACAAATATGAATCCAATATGGCTTTCAACTTCGAGGAGAAAAGTAGAGGCCAAGAGTAAAAAATTCTGCCAACTTCCGACCTCTCTCCCTAAAGATATGAATGTCTACACCCTCCCCAGGTTCATTCACTCCCATCGCAGATCTCCCTCGGCCTCCTCATCTCATTACCTGTGTCCTGGATTCCAACCTCTCCTACCTCTCTACTCGCTACCTTTTTCCTTTCCTAGATCTTCAACCTCAGAATGCCAGCCTCTCCCCCAGTTTTAAGACAAACAAACAAAGCCTCGCCGGTAAGAAGTGGACACTACACCACTCACAGCAATGACTAATTAATTGACCTTTACGTATCATGTCAACCTGAGCATGACATAGTCAGAGCTTCGCCGCTCATGGGCTGTGTGACCTTGGTCAAGTTTCTAAACTACTCTGTGCTTCCTTTCCCCCCATCTGATCAACGAGGGGGGAAATAACAGGATCTGCTAGTTGCGAGAATTCAACGAGATCATCCAAGTAAAGCGCTTGAAACAGTTAGTTATCCTCGTTAACTTGGGAAAATCAGACTCAAAGACGGTGTGAAATGGTTCAGAACAGGATGAGACTAGAGAAAGCAGAGAACAGTTGCCACAGCTGAGAAAGAGACAGAAGGACAGAGACAATGGAGACCCAGAGTTTCCAGCCTCAGGGGACAGGTGCACTGGTGGAGAGAGGTATGTTCTTCAGGGCTGCTCAGTTAAATTAATCATTCCAGCCTCAATTTCCTCATCTGTAAATGGGATGGGGATCATGATGCTTTCTGAGAGAGTTGCTATGAACTTCTAAATAAGATAATTTATATAAAGTACCCAGCACGTCATTCTGCACATAGTAAACATTCAAATCTTCGTGCTCTCCCTTACCCTCTCCAAGTGAAAAGTCTAAACAGTTGATACAAATAGAGGGACTAAGCCCTTCTTCGACATATTGTTGTTTTGTAACACATTTATGCCTTTCCTGATCAACAGGCTCCAGCTGGTAAATTATGTGTACTTCTGAGCCTCAAAACTGGATGATTATGGTCAAAAATTAGCTCTGGTCCTTCCTGGCTAGCTGACTTCTGAACCTCAGTTTCCTCATGTAGTAAAAGGTGGATGGTAACCCCTATCCATCCCACCTCACAGGGTTGTAAAAATCTGCTGAAGGATCTAAAAGTGATTAATTAATGTGATTAAGGATCTGAAAACCCTCTGCGGCCTTAACTTGCTTTGGAATTGGTAGGATCTGTCTTAGAATCCTTCCTTCTCTTGATGTCAGTCTCAGTTCTTTCTGGAAGGGCCCCTCCCCTTCCTCTCACTTCCACTCCACCTGTTTTCCACTCGTCTCCACTGTGGACCGGCCCAACCGTATGATTTTCCCAGTCAACATCGCTCGGTGGCAGCCAAGACGCAAGCTGTCGCTACCATTCTCATTTTGATCCGTTCTACTCCCTCTGCCATGCACATGCATATACCACTGCAGAAGCTACTTAGCTTCGTTCAACTCCTCTTGTGGCCTCTGTGACCTAGTTCTCCCTTAGGCAATCAAGATTCAGTCTCAGGGACCAGGTTACAGGCTATGAGTGTCAAAGGATCCCTATGATCTTCAGCTCCCTTTTAAAGACAAGGATCTTTGTCTTTAACTGAATTGAGCACTTTTGATTCTTGAAAGTTCACACTTAACCGGTGATGACTCTTCCTACTTAGAAATTAGGTCTGACATCATCGGAAGACACTGAAATGTCATGCAACAAAGCAATTGTCTTCTTACCTATATCTCCCATATCTTACATACATACATCTCCACCTCTGAATTATCGGATATAATTTGTAACAATAACAGGAAAAATGGACAAAAAGAAGAGCAATCGAAAAAAAGAAAGATGATAAGAATTCCGTTTTGCTCAATAACTGCATTAAGTGTGTCTTCGATCTGGTATCTAAAATAAGTCATGTATCCAAAGAAATGAGAGACTGGAAATAAAAAAGCAGAAATACTATAAGGAAATTTTTATGAAAATTAAAACTAGTAAGGGAATGGTAGTGGGGAATTGTTTCTTGAAGAAAAATCCTGGATTGGTATTAAAACAGTCAGTCACTCATTCAGCAAATATGCCTGGCTTCTGTTTAAGAGAAAGAATTCTCCACTGGGAGTCAGGAGTTCTGAGTGCTAAACAGGTTGCGCCACTAACTCGTTGTGAGGCCCTGGAGAGATCACTTAACCTGTCAGGACTTTAATTTGCTCATTTGTAAACCAAGGAGGTTGGATGCAGCATGGGCCTGTGCTAGACACCAAATTCGGTTGTTTGTTTGTTTATTTGTTTTTAACTCTTACCAGCTAATGAGAGTCTGTTGTCTGTCGCTGCATTTCTTCTCAGCTCTGCCCCATGTGGCATCCCATCGGTAGTTTGAAATCAGCCACGATGGGAGTGTTACACCACGATGGGAAATTGATAATTGTCACAAACGCCACAGTGCTTTTCCTTCTGAGAACCAATCGTTAACTTTGCAACGCACCTTTGCTTGTGAACCATCCTATTTCAAGCTCAACTTTTCTGAGGACCAACCTCTGTGTCTGAGCAACTCTCACTGTATCTCTACTGTGATTAAATCCCCAGTGAGATCTAAACGATGGTACTGAATAAAGTTCTTCAAGTTAAAAACGTAGCAGCGCAAGAAAAAGAATGAAAAGGGAGAGTGGCTTTCTCCGCTGAGCCTGGTCTCCTGGGTCCCTCAAGGTACAGCATGGATGCTCATGGTGCTGATGATGTGGGAGGCTCTTGGGGAGGAGGGAAGAAGGGTTCTGGGTTAAGAGGAAATAAAGCACAGCAAGAAGTGAGACTTTTCTGTGGGTTTTCTTAATGAGTAGGAAGCCAGGAGAGGGGTACAGAGAATTTATATACCATTCGTTCTACTGCTAAGCATGTACTCTCTTATCCAGACACCTCTATTCATGCGCTGCTTGGGCCAAGAAAAGATAAAATAAGAATTATAGGGTCTCAAGTTTTAAAAAAAATTCTGGAATACACCTCGAATTTTGAAAATTTATTTTTTAATGACTAAAAATATTTTGGATATAGTGGGTTAAATTTAAAATATTCCTCAAATCGACATCACCTGTTTCTTCCTACTTTTTTAATGTGGCTACATAGTGTGGCCGGCGATGTTTCTATTGAACTGTGCTGGTTTGGGGTCGGCGTCTCAGACACAGCCCTTGGTCCGTTGGTCCAGCTCTTCTCTTTGAAGACCTTTAAGGGAATTTCTCCTAAGCAAACTATTCTGTTTGAGCCAGCACAACCCTTAGAAGATTTTCACTGGTTTGAGTTCTAACCCATGACGCCCTGAAGAATATGGGAACGTTCCTGCACGAGACAGACTTTCAAGACGAACACCATGATGGTGCCTCAGCCCCCACTGCAGTCTTCCCGCACCCGGGTTAAGTAGCTCCCCGCTCTAGCTCCCCTTACTCCTTGAGAGAGAGTTTTGTAGCCAGGACTAAAGTGAAATATCTCTTCAGGCTCCAGGAATCGTTTCTCAGCTTTATTTTTTGGGAAATCTCTCCTTTCAATACTTACTATGCTGTTTTTATTGGAAAGTTAATTACCACTATGGGGGCGGAAAAAAAGGCAGTCCTTTTAATAGCTAACACTGCTGAAGCCATCGCCACGGCCGTACTCTGTTCTCAGCATTTTATGTGTTCTAACTCATTGAATCATGGCAGCAGCGAATGGGGCAGGTAATGTTCAGCTCCCCAGGTTACAGACAGGGAAACTAAAGCACAAAGAAATTAAGTAGCACGCTGGCAGGCTGCAAACCATCCTGCCTTCACTCGTGTTTTTATAATCACTATTGTCTCCCGCCATGCCACCCTGAACGAGCCCGATCTCGTCTGATGTTGGAAGCTAAGCAGGGTTGGGCCTGGTTAGTCCTTGCATGGGAGACCACCTAGGAAGACCGGGTCTATTGGCGTCAAAAAAAAAATAATTAAAAAAATTAAAAATATAATCACTACTACTTAATGCTCACTATAATCGAACGAACGTTTTCCGCGATCGAAAACTCTGTTTCTGGTTGGGAGCTCCCGCCTTGCTGTGTCCTTCCAGTCCTGTCCCCGGCATCTCACCAGGACATGCCATGCCATGGCACAGACCGGACACAGACAGGGTTTGTGGATTTGAGAGAGATGAAGGGGGATCAGGAACGAAAAACTCTAAGCCGAGATGCCTTCCATCTCATCTCAAAAGAGAACTTGGAATGGGAACTCTTACAGGAGCCCTCATTCTGAAGTTTAAGCAGGTTAGGTCTAGAGAGACAGAAAGGGAGATTCGATGACGTCTTTAAGAATTTGAAAAGCTGACTATGTCCCTCGGTCAGGGGTAAAAAAACAAAAAATAAAAAATAACAAAACAACAACAACAAAAAAACAGAAAAGAAGAAAATAAAAAAACAGGAATAAATCAGTTTGAACTCCTTAGACTACAGATAAGGAGATTTCTAGCAATAAAAACTATGAATGATTAAAATAGTTCACAGGGGGAAAAAAGACACATTGTGGCAATCACACGGACTGCCTTTGAGGGTGGGAGGTAAGGGGTGTGATGTGTGGGCCTGTCCTTAGACCTGCAATGAGGAGAGACACCAGAGCTGTCCTCCTTTTAGCCCAAAACACTCAGAAGATACTAGTCGGGTGTTAGAAATATTGTGAAATGAAAACTCAAATGCGCAAACCACCGAGGAACTCCCTCTAAGAATAGAGCAGGGAAGGAACGGCAAGAGATGAGAGACGTCAAGAGGAAGAAAGTTGCTCCCTGGGGCTCAGGGCCAGGGGGCCCTTTGCCCTGAGAAGGTGTGCCCACCCCTACCCATACCCCTACCCAGCTTTCAGGCCGGTAACCCAGGCGGAGGCAGCAGGTTCTGCAGACCTGGAGGTGCGTGGGATCTCTGCTTCCCTCCTCACCACAGGTTTTGCAAAAAGTCCATGAACACTGACCCAAAAGGGAAGGTGTGCCATCGACCCCAGGCCCCGCGTCAGAAAGCCTCCACCTCAGGGCCACTTACCCAACAGCTGCGCGGCAACTGCAATGAGAGACAGGAAAATCAGGAGCAGGGGCAGCCTCATGGCCCAGAGTTTATCCTTTGCTTCCAGTGATGGAGAGGAGGGAGTGAAAAGGGATCAAGACACCCCTGGGGTCACTCCTTCCCCTACCCACGCCTCAGAGCTGCCTGCTGAAAAGAAGGGTGGAGGAAGCTCTCACTTTTAAAGGGCTTCTGAAATTAGGGAAAACCTCCAATAAAGAGATATCCTGTCACATGAGGGTGGTTGGAAAAACAGGAATTCAAAGTTACAACTTTGCTTCGTAAGCTAACTTCTGAGAAGAGCAGACACGGAGGAAGGGGAGAAAGGACATATGTGGGAGAGGGGTGAGGCAGGGGGGAGGTGGCGGGGCGCTGGTGAGAAAGGAGGAGCCGGGCTGGCCGGCTGGAAGCGGGGAAGTGAAACGGCTTCGGACCCACAGCCCTCTCCAATGAGGCTGTGTGGACTGCAAGCTGAAGGCCATCACCTGAGCGCGGAAACTGAGGTTCTCTCTGCAAAGCAGCTGAATCCAGGGTCCGTCAGCAGACAACGCCCATTCTAAAGGAACGGAAATGGCAGGCACTAAAAAAAAGACAGTTTCGTGATGGAAACATTTTCTTAAAGGTTGAACCTGACTTCCCTCATTCTCCATACTCAGGGCTCAGAGTATCTTCTTTTTCTGTTTTTTTTTTGTTTTTGTTTTTGTTTTTTTTGGTTGTTGTTGTTTTTTGGTTTTTGGTTTTTTTTTTTCCTTAGAAAGCTTTGAAAGAAACCGTGTACAAGGAGCTTTGTTCCTTTAGCTAGAAGAATAGTGAAAGAGAAGTTAAGCCTAAGGGAACTGGAGTAAGGCTGGGAGGGAGAAAATTCTAGAAGTCTTTATCTTGAAAGTTCTCTAGAAAGCCAGAGAAAACATTGACAAAGGATTTGTAATCAAGCCTTGAGGCCTGGCCTCACCCACAGTGATGTCTTCAAGTTTGGGAGGGTCTTCTTGCTAGGAGAAAATCTGTCCCTTTGGTCAAAAAGACAGGTGAAATTCTTCCTTTAAAAGAAATAGTAGCAGACCTTTCATTAAGCACGATACATAACCCTTAAACATCTCTTTTGTTGTTTTTTCAGAAGTAAAACATGAATTAAGAACATTTCGAAGCAGATACTCAATTAAATATCGGTCTCACAACTGAAGCATGGGAAATACTAACAATTGAAAAAGAAGGTGCTGGAAACGTTGCAATTTTTGAAATTTTAAGTGAATAGTTTATCTTCAGGTGGAAAGCTCCAAGATTCACCATATTTATGATAAAGTCATAAATCTTTCTTCTTAACAAGAGATGTGATAGCGTTCTTTCACTGTGTTTTTGTTTGTTTGTTTAACATTCTAAATTTAAGAGTATTCTGACAGGAAGAAAAAGTGGTGAAAATGTAGGACGCAGGATAAATGTTTCTTTGTCATTAAGCCTAGCCTTGACTGACATAAAAAGTTGGTTACAAAACAGAACAGATGAAAACAAAACTGTTTCTTTCTAAAACATTGCTTCACTGATTTATCATGAAAAAAAAATTTAAATGAGTCATTCGTGGCTTTTAAAAGCAAATAAATTCTATAAATTCAAAAAGTTTGGCCTAATATTGATTTATGTCAATTTCAGAAGCAAGTAACATTTAATTGAAGTCTCTCTCCACTCATATTCAGGGTGCTTTTTGTTTGTTTGTTTGTGTGTATACAGTGTGTCTTATGGCCAACCAGGATGAATAGTAAAATCTTTTTTAAAACAAAAGGAAGCTATCTCACAAGGAATTTACCCACGACCTTGACCTTACTGAAACAAAGATTTATCAGCTAGAAGCCGGTGACCAGTTCATTTGACCTAAACAACTATTGAACTGACAGGAACTGCCTGAAGTAACTATTTTGGACTCTGGACTCTAGTAGAAAACTTGGAGAACGCAGTGGAGAGCTTGATGGAGAAGCTGATAAATTTCAGTGAATTTCAACCTCTCCCTTGTGACTACCATCTTTGATCCTTCATCTTTGTGGCAGGCAGCAGCGAGGGTGACAGAATGAGTTTCTGATGCAACTTGCTGGAGACAGGGTGGACAATAGGGACCTTGTCCTCCAAATGTCAGAGCTGTGTGTTCTAGAAGACCTAAAACTATAAAACTTTCAGAAAAAAAAAACATCAGAAAAAATCTTTATGACATCGAATTTGGCGATGACACCAAGACGATGGGCAATAAAAGAGAGAATAGACAAGTTGGACTTAATTGAAATTAAAAATTTTGTGCACCAAAGGCCACTCTCAAAAGAGAGATAAAACAATCCACGGAATAGGAGACATATTTGTAAATCATATATATGATAAGGGTCTAATATCTAGAACATATAAAGTGGAACTGAACGGCAACAACGAGAAAATAATGCATTGTAACAAAACGACACTTGTCCATTGCTGGTGGGACTATAAAATGGTACAGTCCTGTGGAAAACAGCTTGGCAGTTCCATAAAAAGTTGAACATAGACTTGCCATATGATCCGGCAATTCCCCTTCAAGGTATATACTCAAAAGAATTGAAAACAGACTTAAACAGGTATCGATGTTCATAACAGCATTATTCATAGTAGCCGGAAGAGAGAGGCAACCCAAGTATCTATCGGCAGATGAAGGGATAAACAAAATGGGACATACACAAACACATACATATATAAATGCAATGGAATATTATTCAGCCATAAAAAAGAATTCTGAGACCTGCTACAACATATATAACCTTGAAAACATTATGCTAAGAAAAAGAATTCAGACATAAAAGGACAAAGGCTCTATGATTCTATTTAGATGATGTACATAGAATAGGAAATTTCAGAGAGACAAAAAAAAAAAAAATAGAGGTACCAGGGGCTGGTGCGAGAGGAATGAATGAGCGTTAACTGTTTAATGGGTACAGAGTTCTTATTTGGGATGATAAAAAGTTCTGGAAATTGTGGCACTAGTTACACAATAAAGCAAGTGGATTGTATAGGTAAAAACGGTTAAAATAGTAACTTCTTTGTTACTTCTTCGTTAAACATTTAAATGTAAAACTCTTTTAAGAAAATAATTGGTAAATACTTATATCATATTGAAGTGAAAAAAGACTTTGTAAGTATAACATTGAAGACAGAATCCATAAAGAAAATATTGATAGACCGAGTTATATCAGAATTAAACATTTCCTATATAAAAAACACTACAGTGAAATTAAAAGGCAAACGACTCTGAAATATATTACCCATTTATGACAAAGCTTAACATCCTTACTATTTACAGATTTCATGAATTGGCCGTTAAAAAAAAAAAGAATGGACATGTCAACAGAAAAAAAGATCAAAGATGTAAATATGATTTTTAAAAAATACAAATAACCAATAAGTCTATGAGAAAATGTTCAACACAACTACTGCTTTTTTAAAAAAACTGAAATTGGCAAAGACGAAAAGGAATAAATTATCTAATGTTACAAAGTTGAAGAGAAATCTCACTGTTTTCTTACACTGCTGTTTAGAGGGTAAATCAGGGCATTCTTTAGAAGGAGCCACTGATTGATTGACACATATCAAACCTTAAAACTCTGCATATACTTTGAGCCAGAAATTTTACATCCAGGTATTTACCCTAAAGAAATAATCATCTGTGCTGATGACCTCCTGTAGTACTTGGCCCAAGTCTCTGGGCTATGTACATTTTACCACGATAAAAATAAAGTCCAGCTCTTACCGTCTTCTTTATACTCTTTAAGTTCTAGCTTTTGTTTAGCTAGTGACAATGGTGGTTGTTTTTAACTAGTATTTCCCAGCTAAAGAAGTATTTCTATAAGATAAAGGAAATCCTCATTTTTTAAAGTTGCATTTTAAATTGCCGAACCATATCATTTTCTTCTAGACTTTCTCATACATCACGTACCTCACACCCACTCAATCCATATAAGATGAACTTACTGCACCCTCTCTTTTGAAATAGTTCCAAGAAAATTAGCTCAACAAATTCTTTGGTAACCTGTTTTGTTATTTCTCACAGTTCGAATTGCTGATAGATTCAGAAGTCTGCTTTGTTTAAGCAAGCCTATATTTTAATGGGCAAACTTGCATAAATAATATGAAGATAATTTGACTATTAGTTTGCTGATTTTCTTATTATTGAGTTATATGGAGAAGCAAAAGATCTGGAATAGTTAGCACAGTATTGAAAGAGAAGAACAAAGTTAGAGAATTGACACTATCCAACTTCATGACTTATTATATAGCTACAATAATCAAGACAGTATGGTATTGATAAAAGAATAAATAAGCAGATCAGTGGAACAGAATACCGAGGCCAGAAATAAACCCACATAAATATTGTCAACTGATCTTTGACAAAGGAACAAAATAACATGGAGAAAAGATACTCTTTCAACAAATAGTGTTGGAAATACTGGACAGAAGGTACAATAATGCAGTTCAGTAAAACTCTAAAAACTTAAAAGATAGATCACGTTTTCTTATGCTCTTATTCTTAACATTTTCTAATCTTTGCCAAAATACGTCAAAACACTTATAATGCACTTGCAGTTTAGTAGAAAATAATTACCTTTCGGCAATCAAAAATCTTTGTATTGGATTATTTATCTAAAATTCGGCTTTAATCATAATTTACTTCAGATAACCTATTTATATTTATTATAACCTACGGTATGTGTATGCAGACTATTTGAAGGGCCTTGAGTTTTGTAGTTCAGTAATCAGTGTTATATTTTATTTTGCATGGAACACATCTTTATAATATACTTATTTAATCTTACAAAATAATTTAATTAGAATGTTATTTGACCCATTTAACATTTGAAAAAAACTTTAAGAATAAGATAAAAATATATATTTAACAATCTGAAAATGACCTAAACTTCATAGGTGGAAATCAAGACACCAAAAATGTCAGGCTTCTTCTTCATAACTACACCAAATATGTAATGTTACCTATCATTTTTAACAATTTAGGGTGTAAATTTTGTATTTATTCACTCAATATTCTTGAAAACCTATTCTCTAAGGTATATATATATATATATATATATATATATATAATTTTAAATACATTGTAGAGAAAAAAGGCATTTCTTAAAAATCCATTCATATTCCAATTCCAATGCAAGAAAAATTGAGTTTTTTAATAGGCACATCCTAGAAAATTAAGATTTATATATGTGTAAATATAAAGTTTCAAAGCGGATAATGCTATAGTAAATATTATCCCCTAAAACATGTAATAATTTCCAGCGTCAGAATTACCACAGTTTATCATTTCACCTACCGAAGGACATCTAGGTAGCTTTCGCATTTTGGCAATTATGAATAAAACTGCTAAAAACATCCACGTTCACGTTTTTGTGTAGACATGTTTCCAACCCTTTTGGGTAAATACTAAGGAGCATGATTTCTGGACGGTGTCTTAAGAATACTTTTAGTTTTGTACAAAACCATCGAATTGTCTTCCAAAGTGACTGTACCATTTGCATTCCCACCAGCAATGAATGAAAGTTCTGTCCCTCCTTATCCTCACCAGCATTTGGCATAGTTATTGTTTTGATTTTGGCCATTTTAATTGTTCTGTAGTCGTATCTCCTTGATTTAATTTGCATTTCCCTGATGACATATGATGTAGAGCATCTTTTTGTATGCTAATTTGTGATCTGTATACCTTCTTTGGTAAGGTCTATTTTTTAATTAGTTTGCTGATTTTCTTATTCTTGAGTTTTAAGCATTCTTTACATCTTTTGGATAACAGTATCAAATATGTCTTTTGCAAGTATTTTCTCCCAGTCTATGGTTTGTCTTCTAATTCTTTTAATATTGTCTTTCATAGAGGAGAAAGTTTTTAATTTTAATGAAGTCCAGCTTATCAATTATTTCTTTTATAGATCATGTCTTTAGTGTTACATCACCATACCCAAGGTCATCTAGGTTTCTCCTACGTTATCTTCTATGGGGATTAGAATTTTGTGTTTTCCATTTAGATCTATGATCCACCTTGACTTGATTTTTGTGAAGGGTTTAGTGTCTGTCTGTAGATTCATGTTTTTTGCATGTGGATGTCCAGTATTTCCAACACTGTCTTGATTATTGTAGCTATATAATAAGTCATGAAGTTGGATAGTGTCAATTCTCTAACTTTGTTCTTTTCTTTCAATACTGTGTTAACTATTCCAGATCTTTTGCTTCTCCATATAATCAGTTTGTCGATATCCACATATCGACAAACTGATTATATGCTGGGATTTTGACTGGGATTGCAATTAATCTACAGATCAAGTTGTGAAGACCTGACATTTTGACAATATTGAGTCTTCCTATCCATAAACATGGACTCTCTCTCCATTTATTGATTAAATGTTTCATTAACATGTTATTCATTAACATGTTTCATCTGAGTTTTGTAGTTTTTCTCACATAGACCTTTTACATATTTTGTTAAACTTATACCTAAGTATTTTGTTTTGGGAGATGCTAATATAAATATTGATTTTTTTATTTCAAATTCCACTTACTGACTTCTGTATATTAATCTTGTGTCATGTAACCTTGCTGTAATCACTTATTAGTTCCAGGTGGGATTTTTTTTTTTGGTCAATTATTATGGATTTTCTACATAAACAATCATGTCACATGTGAACAGAGAGTTGTCTTCCTTCCTAATCTATACGTTTTGTTTTCTTTACTTGCCTTATTGAATTACCAAGGACTTCCAATATGATGTTGAAGAACAGTAGTGAGAGGCCACATGCTTGTTTTGTACTTGACCTGAGTGGGATAGCTTTAAATTTATCACCATTAAATATGACATTAGTTGTAGATTTTTTTAGATAGTTTTCACCCAGTTAAGGAAATTCCCCTTTCGATTCCTGAATTTTTTTTTAAATCATCAATGGGTGCTGGATTTTTTTTCAAATGTTCTTTCTGCATCAATTGATGCGATCATGTAATTTTTTTAGCCTGTTGATGCGATAGGTTACATTAATTGATTTTTAAATGTTGAACCACCTTTGCATACCTGAGAGAAATCCCACTTAATTATGGTATATAATTTTTTAATACATTTTTTGGATTTGATTTGCTATTTTGTCGAGGATTTTTGTAGTAATGTTCATGAGAGGTATTGGTGTGTAGTTTTCTTGTGTTTGTCTGGTTTTAGTATTAGGATTAATGTTGGTCTCATGGAATGAGTTAGGATGTATTCCCTTCTCATCTATCTTCTTAAAGAGATTGCAGAGAATTGGTATAATTTTTTCTTAAATGTTTGGTAGAATTCATCACTGAACTCATTTGGGCCTGGTGCTTTCTGTTTTGGAAGGTTATTAATTATCGATGCAATTTCTTTAATAGGTATACACCTATCCAGATAACCTATTTCTCCTTGCATGAGTTTTCACAGACTATATCTTTCAAGGAATTGGCCATTTTCATCTAGGTTACCAAATCCGTGGGTATAGAGTTATTCGTAGTATTTCTTTATTATCCTTTTAATTTAAATGAGATCTGTAGTGATGTTCTCTCTTTCATTTCTTATATTACTAATTTGTCTACTATTTTTCTTAGCCTGGCTAGAGGCTTATCAATTTTATCAATCTTTTCAAATAAACACCTTTTGGGTCCATTAATTCTCTCTATTGATTTCCTGTTTTCGATTTCATAGATTTCTACTCTAATTCTTATGATTTTATTCTTCATACTTGATATTTAATTTGCTCTTCTTTTCCTAGTTTCCTAAGGTTTCAACTTAGGTTATTGATTTTAGAGCTTATTTTTTTTCTAATATATGCAATCAATGCTATAAATTTCTCTCTCAACATTAGATGTTGGATTAATATTTATCACACGTATTATTGTTTTCTGCTTTGCCCTTGTTCTTTGTTGCTATTTTTGTCTTTCACTCTTTTTCTGCCTTTTATGGTTTTCAGGAGCATTTTACATGATTCCATTTTCTCTCCTTTCTCAGAATATCTGTTATACCTTTTTTAAAACTTTTTTTTAGTGGTTGTCCTAGACTTTGCAATATACAAAGAATCCAAGTATACTTTAAAAATATACTACATCACTTTACAGGTAAAGTGAGCACCTTAAAATAAAATAACCCTAATTCCTTCCTCCCAACCCTTGTGTCATGTTGTCATTCATTTCACTCATATATAAGTGTACATAAGCACGTATATATGTATATACACATATATAAGCTATATACATAAGCACACATAATCGAATGCACTGTTGCTATTATTTTGAACAAACCATTATCTGTAAGATCAATTAAGACTAACAAAAAATTTTTATTTTACCTTCACGTATACATTTTCTGATACTTTTTCTTTCTTTACATAGACCCCACAATGTTATGGAGAACTTCTATGACGAGGTACCTCTGGAGCTTCTAACTAAGAGTTAGCCACACAGAGCCTCCAGTAATTTTTTAATTACAGTTGAGTTTTTCCTACCTACGTTGTAGTTCCATGAAGGTTTCAGATGGTGAGTGTCTGCTCCAGTAAGCTGTGACTCCCTGTATTCTCTTGTCTGTCTCTCCAGTGTTGGGGACAGCAGTTTTCCCTGTGTCCTCTCCTCTCTTATGAATCCCAGAAGAGTTGATTTTCCAGTCCGTTTAGCTTTTGACTTGCTAGGATAGAATGGTGATTTCCAAGCTACTTGTATGCAAAACTGGAAACCAGAAGTATCCTAAACTGCTTTCTAAAGCATTTTTGTCAGTTTCACCAAGACTTTTTTGTGGGGGCTACTTAATCATAAAAAACATACAATAGGTACTGAATTTGTTGAATGAATGAATTGAGGAAATGTTTTAAAAACCTTCAGAATATATATGGGAGCATATATACAAAGCTCTTGTAAATGATTGCTTACCAATCTTCAGTGTTACCAAAACAAATGACCACAGGTACTTTGGTTTCATTTTCTCAGGGCCCCTGCATAAGGATGTGCAGGTTGTGTGTGCACAGCTCAACCTGAAGGGGTGACCTTACCACAGGCTACGACAATCAGAGATCGCAGTCCTGACCAATATATGGGGCAGCACGATTCAGAGCTCATGAATTCGTCTTTTCATGAGGCACTGAAACACCTTTGTCGTGCAGGTGGATTTGCTTTTGGATAGTCCCATGTGTGTAGCTGTGCATGTCTCTGTGTTTCTCTATTTATTCACCTCTTGATTCTGCAGTTGTGCGTTTTGATCAGGTTACTAAAGAGCTGGGAAGACAGTTGAGAGACAGACAGCCAGGAACAGAAAACTGAGTAAACACATCCTCCCATAACGA
Source organism: Pteropus medius (assembly GCF_902729225.1). NCBI lineage: Eukaryota > Metazoa > Chordata > Mammalia > Chiroptera > Pteropodidae > Pteropus > Pteropus medius. The sequence goes on along the minus strand of NW_024347790.1, from coordinate 4,209,099 downwards.
AAAAGGCATCACAACAAAAAGATGTGCTTGAACATAAAATTTTTTCAAACAAGAAAATATAACCACTTTGTAAAAATAAAATGGTTTTAGCTGTATATATTTAATATATCTTTTCATTTATTATTTACTACATCCTTCTCTATGGAGTGTAAGTAGCTATTTTAAGTATTATAGCTTATAAGTAGTATGTTATTCTTTTTGTAAGTTTAATTCAGTATATTTTTCATGTTTATGAAGAGGAAACACTATTGATATATTCACTAAGTCCTGCTCAAAGTTTCACTGCACAAGATAATTATTCATTAAGCAGACAGAACAATGCCCAGCACACAGTAAGCATTCAACAAACTATTTCCTTTTTCTTTCCTTTCTTATGACTATTTACATAGTCATTCAATGAAATAGGGTCCTAATGAGAAAAACAAGACTGTTAACGTTCACATATTTTAATTTCAAATATTAACTTTTAGAAGAAAAAGATACTAAATAGTCTTATTAAAGGTATTAGAATTTTATAAAAACAATATTCCTTTATAGTAATATTAATCTGATCATAGATGAATTTTTTTTTTTATAAGGACACAAAAGCTACTTGGGCTTTATATGAACAACTATTAGCAGCTATGAGAATTGGAATGTAATCTTTGTAACATAACTTTTAATCACATAGTATAGAATTATCAATGTTTCATTAGCATAATTTGCTGCAATTTCGATTACATACCATAGACTTGAACTTTATAAACAAGTACATACTCTTAAAATAAAATATTAAATCAGATACTGAATAACTTTCTTCCTACATATAATCTTTTATACGTGCCTGTATTACTTCTATCAAGGGTCGCAACTTCCCAAAGGATCAGAAACATTCATATTCAAATATTAGATACAAATGCTTTCTGAACTCAAATAATACTTTTCAGTTTATTTGAGCACTGTTCACCCTATATATTTCAATATAAAGATAAATATAAACGTATGTAAGATATTTTTACATTTAGGAATATTTCAAATCAACTACTTGGCTTTAGGTTAATAAAAGGATTATGTCATAATTTAAAATAAATTAATTATATTAAAATTACTTTAGAATTATAAGTATTATAAATTCCTGTTGGAGGGACAGATAAAGATTAAGATAGCCTTTTAAACAAGACACCCTCAGGCCTTTCTTTAAGGAATTTAAAGGTTAATGAGGACTCAGAAAAGTAAACACAAAAGTCTTAATAAATGCTATAATTAGAGTTCTATGAGAACTTACAGGAGGGACACTCGAATGCCTGATGAAAGAATACTCACATCAACTGTAATCTGTTTATTCAGTAGACTTCTCGCTTCTGAACATAATGCTATTTGATGAAATGTAGTCTGAGGTAAACTTAAGATAGTACATATTATTTTCACAAATACATGATTTAAATTATTATTCCTAGAAGGTAAGCAGGGATACGGAAAACAGGAAAATTAGAACAATGCATTTAGCTACTTGTCTGTCTTTGATTTGGTACAATTAAAATACTTAGCATTTATCGAGTTATTACTGTTTGCCAGACTATGTGATGAGAACATTGCCCCCCTCATCTAATCCTCTCAAGCCTATTAAAGTGCTATTTAAGCCTATTACAGTACTATTATTATGCTCACCTTTTAGGTGTGGAAACTGCAGCTTACAGTGTACAAAGAACTCGCCCAAAGTCATAAAGCCAGAAGCTAAGTTTTCAACAACTGTGAATAGACCTTCTCTGACAGTGTGAGGGAAAACCATAAAGCACAAGGAACCAGTGAGATTGGGAGCTTTGGTGGAGAACAGGGGGTGGCGGGCAAGTTCAGGTATCCTGTCTGAAGCTATCTGTTCCCACAGATCATTGAAGAGGCTGGCGCTGTAAAACATTACTCTGCACACATAAGCCTCTCACAAACTTTTCTAGCAACCAAAAATTCATATAAAATGAAGAGCCCCTACTATGAATATGTGAGAGTGTTTCCACATGGTGAAGGCAAATTACATAATTACCTAATTTAACATCAAGATATCCATTACATATGATCACATTAGACACTAGCGCATTTGCTGTTATATGTGTTTAAGTTGAACTTCTAATTTTAAACAGGGTTTGTATGTGTTTATTTTTCTGATGGTATCAAATTCCACAAAATATTCTTTTACTTTAAAATCTACATCTTCAATTTATAGTTTCTTCTCATAAAATCTTATCTAGGTATTTCTGATGTACCTTGACTTCATTATATTAATCTTCATGTTACCACTTCAGTACTAGAAACTGAGCCAAATATCTGTGAAACTGAATTGCTTTCTATGTTGAAATCAATCAATTATATAAAAGTCACTACAGTGGAATGAAGAACATAATACCATGTGTGAAGAGAACCCTAAAACTACAATTTCAGATTTTTAAAAAATATAATCTAAAAATTATTCAATAACACCAGCTGTACTTCCTAAAAATTAATTTTAACTCTTCAATTCTTATGACAGTCTTTAATATAATATTTAATATAAATGATAAAAATCTCATTTTGGACTTAGTGGGGAAAATTTTACAGGCTTTATTGAAGAGTGTTTTAAGAATGGTTCAGTATACATAACTAAAATTAGCTACTACTATTTTCTAGAGATCCAAGGGAGTCAACTTGTAAGAATATAAAGTTGCTTAAATTTAGCACCATTTATACATGTTAAAAAAAACTGATGTATAGTTATTAAAAATAGGCTATTCTGTACAATTTAGTCTTCATTTCCTTATGTTGTAAAAAAAACCTATGCCCCAGGAAACAAAAGATTACAAATGTGTACACATGCATACTAAAGAGGTTTGACTAGATTACGTTTTCTTTTTAAAATGAAGACAATTCAAAAGTAGAGAAAATCTTGAATTTGGTTAAGTAATTGAAGTAAACATAAGAGAGAGTCACCAGTACATTTTTACAAAGGCCCAATATGGGTGTGATAGTTCCCAGGTCAATGATTAACGCAAGTCTAACAAAAATGAAGGGTAAATCCTGGAGCAGGATGCCCAGGGAATGTAGAAGAGGGTTCTGAGGTGTGAATATCATTCGAAGGAGAGAAATGAAACTGAATATGTAGACAGGGTACACCCAGTCTGACTTGTACACAGCTTGGTGGCCGGCCACACGCACCATTTCTACGGTGTCAGACCACAGCAGAAAGCTCCACAGGAAGATATCCGCACGAACGTCCTGTCGGGACATCGTTCTCAGGATGCCTGACTGGAAGGAGGGCTCCTGGGGTCCTGCCAGCTCAGGGACAGGGCTCTGTGTCATCGCTACTGGTGGCTGTGATAACTGGGTCCTCTTGGCAGGCTGGGGAGGCACAGGGTTTCCTTCATTTTGCTTCCCTTGATCCATCACGGTTTTTATTTGTTGCAAAGTGGTGACATGGACTTGCCCATTCTCATCACCTGCAATAAATTGATTTATTTAAATTTAAACTTTTATATTTTATTTAAATTTTAAAATCTTATTTACGTTAAAATTTAATTTAAGTTTTTAATTTTATTTACAAATTCTAAGTGTTCTCTTATTTGAGGTCTGTTTTACACATGAAACTTCAAGATAAAATGAGTAGCAAACTGAAAAAAAAAGACACAGAGGCAGAGGAGGCTCTTCGTGACTTCGTATTTTCCTAGACATGAATCTTAAACCAATAATAGTAATAGCCATTATTGGTTACTGAGCTAAGCACTTTCGCACATTACCTTATTTAATCCTCAGAAAAAGGTGAGAGATAGAGATTACTATCTCATTTTATAAATATGGAAACTGCGGCCCAAGAGGTAAGATGACACCCAAATTCAAATACACAGTTAGTAATGGACAGAGATGGAATTCATACCAAAGAATTGTTTGACCCCAATCGACAATCTCTTAACTTTATGGCTGCTATTACCTATCTCGAGGCAATATATCACATACTAATTATAAAACATACAAATATCATAAAATCAAATCAATTTAGTTCAATGGTCAAATCAGAGTTCAAAGGTCAAATCTGCGTACAATGGTCCAATCTCGTCATTTTATAAGAGGCCTACAGAAATCACCACAACCCAGACTTTCAGTCTTGGAATTTGGTGCTATGAGGAAAACTATTTAACCATGAGGAAGTCTTAGTGATGGATGACACCCCAAAGTTTTTGAACTGGTCAGTGCAATTGCTTAGACTAAAGTATCTTATTTGTGGCCACAAGGCTATGCCTGGTCATCCAAATGAATAGAACATTTTCTCATTGTGTGTGTGTGTGTGTGTGTCTGCCCCTCTGTCTACATGTGGGTGTTAAAGTTGGGGGATCATGAAGAGATCTTCAAATCTCAAGACTTATTAACAATGTTAATGATATGGTTTTTATACATGAAAAACATATAGCACATTATTTTTAAAACATTTATCCACTTAAGTGTCACTTTTGTTGCTAAGAATTTATCAGGCCTTGACAAAGTTTACTCAGTGAATATGCTGAGTTGCCTTATCACTTGATAAGACAAAATTTAAAGGGAGTCATTACTCTGAACAGCTGTAAAGGTTAAAGACACAAAATCAATAAAAATTTGTTGAGCTCTATTGAACTGAAGTAAAAACATTTTAAAATAAATAAGGTATTATAAGTAATGACTAATAAAATGATTACTATAAATAGATGTTGCTTAAAACACAAATAAATCCCAGTTTTCTTGTTATACAATTAACTGTTTAAAAATTTTAAGGGCGAGTTGAGTGTATTTATAAACTAAAAATATAATCTAAATTCTTGATGAAGTATTACTTACCTCTGGTATGAATCATACATAAACAGTAGGACCCATAACCCTTAGAAACTTCTTTACTAACCTTTGATATCACAGTGGCATGAATGAAATTCATTTTTATAAATAATATTCAATTAAGAGAAAATTATGTACTAATTACTGTTATTTTAATATTCATAAAATTATCTCTTTTTAAACTCAGATGTTCATTAACATCAATTATATCTCTCATTTTACAAAAGTATATAAAAATTTGTTTCTTAGAGTATGTCACATCCTAGAGAACTCTCCTTTGCCTCTCTTAGTAGAAAAGCAAAGTTAGAATGAAAATCCAAATTCCTTTTTCAACATAAAGAACACAGTGCATAATTTGGGCTTTTGGAGATGATTGCCAATTCAGCATTGTTTCAATGCCAGGAAGTGGCACTCTGAGAAGTGACACATTAACACTTTTAAACAGTCAGTAAGAATCTTAATATCTGTAGATAGAAACTGTGGGATGTACAATGAATTCTTAGCGAGAGTTCATTTTGAATGAAATGCTAAGGCCCCGATTCATGTCTATTTGGCAAAATCAGAGCTGAAATCTTCATATCTCTCCACGGCTCAATAGAAGCTAGTTTAAGTTTGGGGGTAGAGAGGCTCTGCTGTCTGTCTTCTTTCCAATGAGAAGCACTACAACTATTAGCTGGAGAGCCCTGCTGGCCTCTCGGAGGGCATGGTAAATTTGAAGAAGTCAGAAAATTGTTTGAAAAACATTCATAGACACAGACAACAGCATGTGGTTCCCAGAGGGGAGGAGGAGCGTGAGGAGGATGAAGAAGGCAAAGTGGGTCAAATCTATGGTGATGGAGGAATACCAGACTTTGGATTGTAAGCACACAATGGAAAATAAAGATGATATATAAATTTGTACATGTGAAACTTATATGTTATTAATGTCACCCCAATAAATTTAATTTTTTTTTAAAAAAAACTGGAAAAAAAATAAGAAAGAAATTGTTTGGTCATTAGAATGGAACACCAAATTTATTCCCAAGCAATGTAAACTTTCATGTACTTAATACATGAAAGTTCACCTTTAGCTTCACGATTAGTTTCCCTCTAAACTATTTTTAAAATTTCCACTTATAGCTGGAATTCTTTTTGTTATTGTTATTAGCTTTAGGAGTTCTATTTGGGTAAACCAATGTTTATTTGTGCAAAACCCATAAAAGATATAAGCATGAAGACAGAGGTCTACTCACTTCCTAGCAGTTCACATTGCCCTATAAAAAGTAAAAATAGCAGTCATTCTGTGTAGTTCCCCATATCTTATGCCAGTTGGCAAAACAACTTCTTGTCTTCTGTGTAAGCTAAATAATAAAGGAAATGTAATTTTGATAACACGACTCATACCTATTTTACTTTATTATTTCTTTATATTGATGTATTTTATCTCTGACTTGTTCCCCAGAAGTTTTAGATAGCTTACAGGGAAAACTTAAGTATAACACAAAGCAGTAGTGAAGACTTTTTCTCGAGTATGTATTCCTCTTACAAAAAGAAAAAGCAATAAAAGTTATTTAAATAAAAAGAGGAAAAAAAAGAGAAGAATCACAGGAAAGACATCTAAAAACAAGACAGGGATCAAGTAGATACTAAAAACTGCACCATTTAGGCTCCCAACGGATATGAGTAGACAGTTCAGAGCACGGTTCCAGGCTTAGGCTGGGCATTGAGAATGATACAGCAAATAATGTGGAAACAGTCCCTGCCTCTGCCACTCTAAGTTTCCTGTGATCATGTTGATAAATATAGAAGAGTAAATCGTGGCAGGGCTTTAAAAGGAAGGTAAGTTCTAAGATGAGAGATGATCGCAGGGGGTCTGAATTAGACTGGGGATCAGGAAGGCTCATCTGAGAAGTGACAGTTAAGCAGTAAGATGAAGAATAAGGAGGAATAAATTAGGTGAAGAATGAAGAAAAGAACTTTCCAGGTGGTGCGAAGACCATGTGTAAAGATCCTTCCACTAGAATGATTACAGAAAAGAGAGTTTGGTGAGGGGCTGGGGAGGCGGAGAGGGAAGGAGAGAAGAAGAGTTAGTTATTTATTAAGTGCTTTCTATATACCAGATGTTGTTCTAAGCCCTTTCTGTGCATTAATTCACTTAATCCTTATAGAAACTCTATGATGTAGATGCTATTATTTTCTCATTTTAAAGAGGAGTAAACTGAGGCACAGTGACCAGGTCACCAAGCTAGCAAGAAGAGAGACTGGAATGTGAAACTCAAACCCTGAACAACTAGACCACAGTGTCTGTGGCAGAGTCGCCTTATGTAGAACCTTATGAGCCTTGATAAAGGTTTTGGACTTTATTCTAAGTTCATGGAAAGCTGCTGAAGATAAGGACTTTGGAAGGCAGAGGCCACGGAGACATCAGCAAAGAGGCCCTTGAGGCCATCGAGAGAGCTGATGAGAAATGAAATTGTTACTCAATTCATGGCAACTAGAAGACCAAATTATAGAATTATTCAGAAAAAGTCTGGCTAGTCTTAACAGTCCCCCAAATCAATTTTTGCTGAGAGGAAAATGATATAGAAAAAGTGAAATGCTAATGGTTTAGATATAACATTCTGGGGGGTGGAGAGGAAAACTGGGAAAAAAAAGAAAATTAACAGTCTTATTAAAAATTCTTTTAAAACATATTAAGCACACAAAGCACTTTTAGTCATAATACTCATAGAGAATAAGAGAAAAATGTAATAAATTGAAATAGACACCAGGGAAAACTATAAACATTGTTATTTTGACACAATCTATTGAATAAAATGACTGTATTATGTACAGTTTCCTTTGAGGAGCATATCTGAGGTCTGGACGGCAGGTAAGGTCATTGCTGAGTAAAAAATGTAGAATCTAGCATCAACCTCACAGGATGGTTATAATGAAGGAACAAGTCAATATTTGTAAAGCATTTAAAATAGTGCCTGACACCAAAAAACAGCCATATATATGTTAGATAAAATAAAAAGTAGCAATCACTAAATAATTTACTGTTTTAAATGAACTAGAATAGAATAGAAAATATGAGAATACAGTAAATAGTAAGAGCGATTACAGTTTGTTTAACTCTCGTTATAATTACACTGAGACCCACTATCGCATACCTTGAGGGAGGTCAAAAGGTTTGAGAATTAGTGTCACAGTACAGAGTCTTAACAAGGCCATGAGTTTAATTCTCATATTTGCCTGTTCACATCACAAAGAAAAATGCTACCCCACAGATACGCCCTGTGCAAACAGAGACAGACAGCTTGCACAGTTAACGAGAGCCTACCATGTGTACCTCTTCCCAATTCCATGATCAGTGTTCAGTGACATCACCTTGGTGGCTTGAAATTGGTTATGGTGAAAGTACTCGCATCAGAAAAACTGGCAAATTCTACAAATCAGGGCTTTTTACCCCCTAGAAAGACAGTTGTTTAAACATTGACCAGCACACTGCTGCCGGTGATCAAAATTGAATGCAGGTTTTCACCAAGTAATAATAAATGATAATACTAATGAATTCAAAACAAATATTCGCCCATCATCCCAGCTGGGGTATAGTTGTGGTAAGTTAAAGAAAGGCATTATATTGTTATCTGGTAAATTCAAAACCCTAAGATTGTTTCAATTCCCTCCCTAGCAATGCATAAATCTAACAGTAAATAATGTACCATTTCTGGATTTTAGGCAATGTGAAATTATAGATTCATCTAACACTGGACAAGAAGTGCTAAAAAAATATTATTGATTTTCAAATATTCCCTTTTTGAAGATTGTCTGAGAAAAGTTTCTAATCTAAATTTTCTGATTTTCATCTTTTCATTTGGGATAGTCTAGCCCTACTCCCTAGTTGATACATGTTTAGACTAGGGAGTGTGATTTAATTTACAATATATAAATAGAAAAATTATTTTATATATTTGTATTAACATGATTTTTATACATAACATAATAATTACATTATGTTAATATAATAGATAATATAACACATTACTATAACATAATATAAAACAAATTGTATATAATAATGTAATAGTGGATATATTTAAATAAAACATAAATGGTAAATGTTAAAAAGCATATAGTTATCTTATTTCCAAATATAAATAATTCTAGACTTTGAAACAGTGTGAAATGCCTCTGTTAGTAAATGACTGGACACAGACCAGAGCTCGGAAGCCCAGCATGAACCCAAACTGGGCAGCAAAAACAGACACCCGTGGGAACGAGCTGATGTGTTGATTCGGGCACTCTCTCAGCTGTTAATTATACCTCCTTGTTAGTGTAGTTATGGCTGTGCTCTTCTGCCCACGAGCCCGTGAGCTCCAGGAAAGGGGGACTCTGCCTGTTCTTGCTCCCCGTGGTACCCCCAAGACCCCAGTGGACTGTCTGGCGTGGGACAGATTCTCCGTGAAGATGTGTGAATGGTGGGAGGAAGCCCCGTCCTGGAGTCCGCGGGCATGAGCGGGCCAGGGGCACCTGGAGTGGGGAAGCTGCACTGAGGCAAGAAAGCTACAGCGTAAAATCCAGGCGGAACACCACCTCCGACCCCCCATTTCCACCCCAACCCCCAAGTCAACAGGAAGGAAGACTTCGGAGTCCTGCACAGGGACTACCACTCAGATGGTCCTCTGGCCCGTGTCCCTTTAACGAAAACCATAGGATTGGCTCGGCTAATAAGACATTAGCAGTTCCTAGCTGGGCAGCCTGGGGACCTACGTACTTCACCCTAAGAAACGGCGCGACGTGGCCCTGGGCCCGGGAGAGCGGGCCAGCGTGGCCGGGCACTGGCGTAGCCCAGTGGGCTTGGGCGGACATCGATGGGAGATGGCACCGATAGCAGCAGCAGGGCTTCGGGCATTTCAGAGGCTTCCCAGGCATTGGCAACGTCAGGAGTCGCCAGTCAGGGGACAAAAGGGCCAATGTGTTGATTCCGAGAAGACAGCATTTGTGAGCTCACAGGAAGCAACATTCAAAAACCCAGAAAGAGGGGGACTTGGGGTCCTAAAATAGTAGAGTCTGAGCAAAATGATAGTCCTATACATAGGACCCCACTATTAATAGACACGCCATGTAAACAACAACAACAAAAGACCAAGAATGTGTGCTCAGCGAGCCATGTTTCACTCTCTTCAGTCCTAGACAGGCAAATCTAGAGACTTAAAAGCAATGACCTATGCGTCTAATTTCAAACTGGGGTCATAAACTTTTGCTGGTTAATAATGCTATGGAGAATGAGCCTTGATATAACAAAGTAATGCATGCGACATCCTTTACGTTCCCTTATTCCTATCAGTCTCTCACAAATATTTATTTTGAAAATATCTTGCAACCCTCAAGAATCTTTACATACTAAAATCGTTCATAATTTTTCCATGTATGAAAAAACTGCCCATGAAATTGTTAAAGTCATATAAAGCTGCCCTAATTAATGGGAGCCCCAGCTCGCGATCCGATAGCTCTGGATGTCATATGTCTTCTGGGATCACTACAATATAGTATTTCTGGCCCAGTTGGCACCGACCTAACATGACAGAAGGTATAAATTAGAAGGTATAAATCAGAAATTCTTCCCTTCTCTCACTCCAGTCTAGTAGATGGCTACTTATTTCTCGAGAAAGGGACAAAATCCTAGATCTGACTCAGTTTCTTGAAATTTCTCTCCTCTAAACAGCATCCGGAAGGTATGAGAGGAAATATATCTTCTCCTTGGCATGGCTCTGAACACTGTGTTCCTCATACGTACTCTCTAAGCATATTGCAAAACACATTATGAAAGCCCAGCTCACACACTGGGCTCATATTGTATAATAAGCTTTTTCTTAAAAAGAAACAAAGGGGAACTCAAAGTGCCATTCATTTTCTTCAAAGAAAATCAGCATCCTTTAAAAAACAAACAAACAAACAAACTTGTGGAATCTCTCGCATGCTATTTAGTTAAGATGAGATGAGTTCAAGGAAATCTGGAAAGCAGGGGCCTTTAGGAATCTGGCCTCTCAGCTTTCCACTTGCGTTTGTCTCAGTTCCTAATACTTCCTATAATCAGGGGCTCTCACGCAGGGTGGACATCAGAATTGCTTGTGGAACTTTAAAATATGACAGATGCCAGGCCTTTAGACCTTGCATATACTTTGAGCCAGATATTGCACATCTGGCCATTTAACCTAAAGACATAATCATCTATGCTGAGGTACTTTGAAAAGACCCCTCTGGTGGTTCTGATGGGTACCTGCAAGTAAGAGCACCCCGTGTATATGTTAAACGGTGGTTCACGATTCACAGGAAATAGCTTAGACATTCTACAAAAATCAACATGCCATTCATTTTGAGATATTATGTTTGGTAAGTCAAGAGCGAGAGGAAATAACTCAGCAAGTAACAGATCCTTTTCTTTCTTCCATTCCTGCTCTAAAAACTCTCGACTTGGATCAGTCCTACAGTCGATGACCAGATTTCTGAGTATCACTGAAGAAAAATCATATAATCTTGATTGGATCCAGGACAAATTCCTGGTTGCCACCCTTCGCTATACCCTAAGCATGGCTCAGCCATCCATCTCCCAGTGCCTGAGCCACTCTTCCTATTCCCCACAGCTGTTATTCCAAAGCATGCCCATCCTGTTACAGATTATCTCCCTTTCATTCATCGCCATTGTTCTCAGGAAATAACTTGGCTTCCTATTTCACAAAGACATTGATTGGGGCATTATCGGGTGTAAACTGCCCCTGCTTTCTTTCTACCCATCCACTCCAATCACATTTCATAAATGTGAATCATGTGGAGGGCTTTAAAAATTACTAGTTCCTGGATCTCATCCCACCTCCAGAACTATGATTTAATTCTCTGGGACGCAGTCTGGGAGTCAAAAAAATTTTAAGCCTCTTAGGTGATTTTAATGTGCAGCCAAAAGTGAGAATCACTGCCCTTAATTGGGAATAGAAAGAAGAACTCAGTAAGGGTTTTTGTTTTTGTTTTTGTTTTAATCTACATATGTCCAAGTCCCATTGCCAGAGATCCTCGTTCAATTCATCTGGGTGGCTATGATTGGCACTGAGCCTTTTAAAGTGCCCTATTAAGTGCTTTTTTTATGCTGGAAATATCAGGAGAAATGGAAACAAAATAGCAGCAGGGATCTAAAAGCTTTGCCAAATCATGTAAATAAATATACCAATTATCATATCTAATTTATCAGTTACCTGTGAATTAACAAGTTTGTACCCTAGAGAATCCAACTTCTTTGTTAAACATTTAAATATAAAATTCTTTTAAGAAAATAATTGGTAAATACTCATACTGAAGTGAAAAAATACTTTTTGAGTATAACATCGAAGACAGAGTCCATAAAGGAAATATTGATAGAGTTATATCAGAATTAAACATTTCCTATATAAAAAACACTACAGTGACATTAAAAGGCAAACGACTCTGAAATATATGACCCATTTATGACAAAGCTTAACATCCTTACTATTTACAGATTTCATGAATTGGCAGTTAAAAAAAAAAAAAGAATGGATATGTCAGCAGAAAAAAAGATCAAAGACATAAATATGATTTTTAAAAACTACAAATAACCAATAAACCTATAAGAAAATGTTCAACACAACCACTACTTTAAGTAAATTATTATTTTTTTTTTAAAGAAACCTTAAAACTCTGCATATACTTTGAGCCAGAAATTTTACATCCAGGCATTTACCCTAAAGAAATAATCATCTGTGCTACTGAGCTCCTGCAGTACTTGGCCCAAATCTCTGGGTATTAAAGAGACTACACAGTAGGAACTGGACTAAGGCCATTGCGAGCAGATTTATTTGAAAACCTTACACTGCCAACATCTTATCTGGCACCTCTTACTTATGTGATAGTAGAAACCACCTCCTCTGCAGAGCTCTGATGTTTTCTACTCAAATAGACTGCTGATCTCACCTCTGCTCCTATCTGACTGGGCAGATATCCCTAATGTAGCCAAATTATCTTGCCACCCCATTTCTGCAATCCCTGCCACCCCCTCTGTATTTTTCTGCACGTGCACCCGTCCACAACAGGTCCTTACTTCTGGCGAGGATCGTTGCCAAGGAGTACGGACTGGCATATGCTGATGCTCAGGGTCTTCTGAGGACACTCTTCCTGTGGTCATCATCCTGATATCATTCAGCTGTCATCCAGTGGCATTAACTACTGTTAACATAACTCTTTCTGTCTCCAGCCTCTGCTTGGGTAGTCACCTCGCAGAGTGGCTTTAGACTCCCATACACAGCATAGGCTTCCCCTAAACGCAGACCACTGCACCATCTATATACCACCTATATTATTAGTTAATAAATCATGGTCCATTGATAGAATATTTTTCAACCAATAAAAATAACATGAAAAAAATGAAATAACAAGAATAATATCCACAACATATCGTTAAGAAAAAAGTAAATTACAAAATAGGTTTTCTTTAGGGAAGAATGCCCATCAATGGTTGCCAAACGGGAGCAGGGTTGAAGGGCTGGGTGAAAAGGGGAAAGTTATTAAGAAGTACAGATTGGTAGTTACAAAATCATGGGAATGTAAAGTACGGCATAAGGAATATAGTCATTAATATTGTAATAACTATGTATGGTGTCAGATAGGTACTAGATTTATCAAGGTGATCATTTCATAAGTTATATAAATGTCTAATCACAATGTTGTACAATGTTGTACACCTGAAATTAATATATTGTTTTTCCACTGTAATTAAAAAATAAAAAATTATTTTTAAAAAAGATGCTATCAGTTTTAAATCTCTAGTATGTAGGAATATGGTTGATTTCCATTTTTTTTCTTTTTTGCTTATGTCTATTTGAAAACCTTTTTAAATGAATATGTACTATTTTGGAAAAAAAAAACAGAAAACATTAGAAATAAAACAATTCAAAATGGAAATGTTAAAAAAAGTTATGTTTTTTTGTATGTCTTGGGCTACAAATCTATGTGTATGTACCCTACCAGTATGGGCCTGCTCTACCTGCAAAGCTGTATTGTATTGTGTTGTGTTGTGTTGTGTTGTGTTGTGTTGTGTTGTGTTGTATTATAATATGTTGTGTTGTGTTTATTGTGTTGTGTTGTCTTAAATCCCATAGCAGCAGCAGTCACAAGATTTTGGATGGAGGCACACTTTGTATCTCGATGGTGCAGTGTCATAATTCCCAGGCAGCCAGAGGTGGGAGAGGTTGAGAATTGGCCACCTGAGTTATAGTACTGCCTTAGAAATGGGTATAGCCTATGACTCTAAATGAGGTCTTAGATGAATGGTTTTCAGACATTTGCAGAACCTTTTTTTTTTTCCAAATGAAATCTTACATAAAATATCAACTCTTAAACAAAAGTTGATCTGGTTCCAGTGGGAACCTAGGCATCCAAGTTTTTAGAGTAGTTCTTGCAATAGCTTTGTAGGTTTCCAAATTGATAAGTTGAAAATACATAGTAATTGGTGTTAAGAAGGCAACTTCCATTCCAGGAATAGGTTTGTCAGTTCAGGGTGTGAAATTCAACTGAAGTTATTTTTCCTACCAAAACCACACCCATTTATTACATGTACACCAAACACCTTAGATAAAATGAAGATTTCCTTTATCTGTAGCCCCAAAGCACTAACTATTATACTCTGTGATACCACTTATAACATGGTGTCTGAGCAGAGCTCATGCTATTCCAATGGATCCCGCAGGTAGGACTGAAAATTTGCATCCCCACTGAACTTCTTTATGTGTATTCGCATTCACTAGTTTATATGAGGGTTAAGGAATCTAAGTGGGAGCTGGGAAGGAAATCTAACGGTGACTAGGATTTGGGATTCAGACAATATAGGTAAGCCTGATGCAAAAAGAAATTATGAGACCCCATGGGAGAAAAGCTACCTCAAAAGAAGCCACAACATCTAGTGACAGGAGGGAAAATGGTGGTTTCCAGGGGAGGAGAATGGCCATTACTTGAAATCATTAAAGCTCAGCCAATCTGTTGGCACATATGCATTCTGGGTATAAAAAGCTATGTTTCCTAATGGAAATAGCTATTCCATTACTCTATTCGGGGGTCTCTCCAGAAAAACAGAACTTGGTGGAAGGAAGTCAGTATTCCAACTGGCAGAGGAAGGTAATCAAGTGTAAAGTACCAGCAAAACATCAAGCAACAGCCCAGAGGCAAATAACAGCAGTCTTAAGAGTGTTTAGAGCAGAGTCTAGCAGGAGTGGTAGGAAAATAGCACATTAAATTGTTTCTGGATGAGAATGAGGACCGAGAGGAAAGCAGGAGCACTGGGAGAGTCAACAGTCTGGACAACAAATGAGACCGACAGGAGAGAGAACAATATGGGAGAAGAGAGATGGAGGTCTCGTCATTAACAGGTTCCGAGTAAAAGAGCAAAATTCAGATGGAAATGTTAAGGTACACTCGTTTGTACACACTTAGTAGCAAGAGCTGGGGACATCCAGTCTGTGTATTGTGTTCTCGTTATTTGTTCACATGACTGGGGTTTGACATTACAGTGAGTCCTCACTCAGCATCACTGTTCTGTGACTTTAAGTGAAACAACACGTAACGAAACTATTTTTACAATGTTGAATGATACGATGTTATTTGAGGGCATGCTGTATTAGGTACTAGGTACATTTGTGGCATTGTCATGCTTCAGAGATCTATGAACCTGAAACCATTCCCGTGTGAGGCTCAGGCTGTGAGCGGCGATGCACTAAGACGTTATAGCACAGTAATCACCTGATACTCAGGTATTTCAACTGGTACTAGGAAGTCAGCAGCAAGGATTCCCTTGTTCAGTGAATACTGCTTTAAAAATAAGCATATTCCATCTACAGAATAACTTATTTAAAAATTTAGAAAAGGAAGAGCTACACAAAGATCAAATGCTGGTAGCTTGGAATTGAGATGGTTAGGATAGTGCAAGGGCGTCCAGAAATTCAAGCATTGTGGATTACCTTAGTTTGACCTAGAAAGTCAAAACTGCTACAAGCCGACAGACATGTATGCATTTCAAACTATCTGGAGAAAGCATAGAAGAGAATATATTCCCTTTTCCAACATTTTCTACAAGGAGCCGAATTATTCTAAACCTTGTTTGTCATCCGCCCTTCCCTACCGCTTTGATTCTGAAGTACCACATGCAGCGAAACCATACTTACCGCATCCTGATGTTCAGATTTGTGAATTACAATTTATATGCTTATGAATTTATGCACTGATGTAAGTTCCAGAGGATGAGAATTCCTCATGGACTCAAAATTCACATGACTTATTTTATTAGTATGCGTGTTGAAAAATAAGTATTGAAGACTGAGTTAAAAGTTTACGTAAAAGTTAAATGTACATATAATTTTTACAAAGGTATTTCGAGTGAATTCTAGTTTTTTAGAGTGTGATTTTTTAAACCAGACATTAACCCTCCTAAGTCTGAACAGAGAGGAGTTCCAGAAGGAGGCTCTTCAACTAAGAAGAAGCAGTTGTACAAGATGTCCTAGAGTCTTCTCCTCAAGACTCACTTCTTCTTTGGGGTTCTCTTATTTCGATTCGCCGTGTCATCATCACTTCTGGATACGGGGAAAATTCCCCATTTGAAAATCCAACTCATCATTAAAATAAAAAATGTCAATAACTTATGCCCCAAAATATACATCTGTATTTTTTAAAAGACAACTTTCACTGAAAACTTGAACAGAAAAGTTCATTCACATGAGAAACACAGAATCATTAAAAATAGTTCAATTTCAACATAGGTTTACATGTTAAGGAGTCTAGAGAAGTAGCAAAGGGGTTGGTGATTCCCAAATCTCATTTTCAGACAAATACACTGGACTCTGGAAGGCAGATGTTACTTGGGAATGCCTTTACCTCAATCGATAGCCACTGGCTTCCATCTTTATGTACTTTGCCACCAATGTTATGTTAAACATAACAGTTCATCACCTTCCAGATTTCCAGGTGGCCTCCAATTTAGTTTTACTGCCCAATTTAAGGAGCAAGAGTGACTGGAAGGGTGTTAGCTCATAACTCATAAGGTGGTTCTGTGGTCTTTTTCTTTCTGGCTGTAGCAGTCATGCTTCTTACTCCAAAGCATTCTCCTATGATTCACTCAATCTACCCCATCCAGCCCATGAGGAAGTGATTAGACGAAAACCACCCATTTCAAATACAAAATCTTAGCTATGCAATAACTGCAGTGTATAAACATTGTGATTTAAACACAGATACCATCACATGAAATTAAGTGAAAGTTGAAGAAATTTAGGACCAAACAAAATATTTGATTAATAAAATACCTAAAAATAAAAAATAAGCCAAACTTTATTTAGTTTTAATTGATCCTTAGAGGAATGTGACATATATTGGTTTTATTACTGTGGTCTTTAGCTTTTAACAATCCACCATTAAGAACAATTCTCTATGACACAATTTCAGCATCAAAGGTAGCTAAACTAAACTCTTTAAATATTCAGCTAAACTTAAGGTTTTAAGAGAGTTCCCCAAAATATAACTCTATAATAATTTATTTAGATAATTTTCTTACTAAAGTAAACATTAAATTTTTGGTATTAAGTATTTGGTAAATTGTATTCATGTATCAGTACTATCAAAATCCAATAAGAAATAAGAATAACTGTCTAGCTATGAAAATAGGTTTTAAAATAATTATATGTAGATATCTTCACTTGTAATCTTCTATCTGTAATGTTAACTCTAAGAAAAGTTACCATTAAGCATGTCAATAGATAACAGAATGCAGAAAGGTGAATAATATGTCAAACTTTTAAAAAATGTATATTTAAAAGAATACTTACTCATTTGCTTCCCTCTAAGAGAATATATCCTGAGTTTTTCAATAATATCAACCACGATCAAGGAAGTCAGAACCAGAGAGACTGGCAGGTCAGGTAAGGTGTCAGGTAAGACATCTGTAGAACCATTAACATTCTTTTGAATCTGTTTTCAGAAAACCATTTACAAGCATTAAATTTTTGTGCTTTCGTAGTTCATAATTCTTTTAATTACCTGAAAGCAGTGCTAAATTAATGATAAATACATTTACTAAAAGTCTAGAAACTTGGTTTTCAGCTTCTCATGTATTTGACTCCACAAATTTTGAACCATTTCTAAAGATGTAATGAGGATTCTTATCACTGGAAGAGCTTGCAGTTCAAGACAGAGCTTAGTAAATGCATGTGAAAATATAACAGCAGGCCCCTGGTAGTGGTGGAATAGGCAATTCCTTCCAACCCTGCTTCTAAGCAGAGCCTGAAAGTCCTAATTCGAGGAGCTACAGGGACAGTTATTACAGTTTAGGGTCTTCCAAGAAGGGAGAGACTAGGCAAACCCAGCTCGGCTTTGAGGCACTTCCTTCCTGTAGATACCTTTTGTAGGTACCTACAAAAAACCTATGGCAAATATCATATTAATGGTGATACGTTGAGAGTTTTCCCTATGAGGTCAAGAACAAGACAAAGGTTTACCTTGACCATTTCTATTCAACACTGCGCTAGAGGTCCTAGCCAGTGTAATAAAGCAAGAGAAAGAAATAAACAGTATAAGCATTGGTAAGAAAGAAAAACGAAGTTTTCTTTATCATTATTCATAGACTATATGATTGCATATGAAGAAAATCCTCGAGATGGATAAATTATTTCTGCATGCCAATAACAAAGAAAAAATGAGATTTAAGAGTGATATCATTCAATGCAACCTCCATCAAAATTCCAAGTTTTTGTGGAAAATTACAAGCTGACTCTAAAATTTATATGAAAATACAAAGAGCAAGACACTAGAAGAAAAAGTAAAAGATATGAAGATTTACTCTTCTGGATATAAAGAGCTATTGTAAAGCTACGAGAATTAAGACAGTGTGGTGTTGGCACAGAAATAGAAAAGTAGGTAATGGGACAGAACAGAAAACTCAGACATAAACCAGGTATATATATACATGATTTGTAATAAAGGTAGCACTGCAGAGGAATGTAGGAAAACAGATTTTTTTAATAAATGGTGCTCAGTCCAAAATAAATAGTGCTCTTCCCAAATAATAAATTAATGTTACTTGGAAAAAATAAGTGGAACATGCTATCCTACTGTTCGACAAGTACAAAAATTAGCTCCAGATGGATTGTGAATCTAAAGAGAATGGTAAAACAATATAGGACCCAAAATGTAATATAGGACAATATCTTCAGGACTTGAGATTATGACAAAATCTTCTCAAACAAGTTACCCAAAACACTATTCATAAAGGAAAGAAATCAATAAATTGGACTATTTTTCAATTAAGAGCTGCTCTTCATCAAAAGATACCACTAAGAGTATTGTCACAGAATGTAAAGATATTCGCAATACATATAATCAACAAAGGGCTTAAAATCTGAATATATAAACAATCCTTCCAAATCGATTTTTAAAATATAAGCAACACAATAGAAAAAGAATGGTCTAGAAAAAGTGCTCAATTTCATTCATTATTGGGAAAATGCAACTAAAAACTACAAGGAGATTCAAGAATATGCCCATCGGAATGGCTAAAATAAAAAGACTTACAAGCAATTATTACTAAAGATGGAGAGCAACAGAATGCTCATTCTCTGCTATTAGAAGTCTAAACTGGTATAAGCTCTTTGGAAAACTGGCAACATGTTACATTTGAACATTTGAACATCTTCTGACCCATCAATTCTACTCCTACATATTTAACCAACTGAAATGCTTGCACATGTGCACCACAAGACAAACGCAAGGATATTCAAAGCAACAGTATTAATAATAGCCCAAACTGGAAACTACTGAATGGCCATCAAATGTAGGATTGATAAATGAATTGTGCTATGTTCATAAAATGACTATACCGAAATGAAAATGAATGGGCCACAGTAACACACAAAAGCTTGAATGAACCACACTTTTGAATAAAGAAGCCAAATACTAATTAGATATGATAGATGATTGATAGATAGATGAGAGATGGATGGATGGATGGATGGATGGATGGATGGATGGATGGATGGATAGATGGATGGATGATGGATAGAGAGATAATAATTTGATTTCCTTTTATAAAAGGTTCAAAAACAGACAAAGTAATCTGTGATATTAGAAGTTAAAGTAGAGCACCTCTGGGGAGGAGGAAAAGATAGTTATTGAAAGAAAGATGGGATGGCTTTTAGACAGCTGGCAGCTTTATTTTTTGACCTTAGTGTTTACACAGACATGTGCTTTGTGGCTTCCCATTAATATTATATATTTATGACTTGTGCACCTTTCTGTTTGTGTGTTACACCTCAGTGAGGAATTATCCCAGTACTTGCCTCTCTCACAACACTTATTATACTAATTCTCACTGCCTATTTACTCTTCACTTTACTCTCAGGAAATAATTACTGAAGACCAGAGACTGTGAAATTTCCTGAGTGCTCTATCGCTAGTACCTAACACAGTGCCTGGCATGTAATATGTACTTAATGATATCGGCTTAACATCTGAATGAAACATCAAAAAGTAATTTAAATTTTCATTTGGGGGAAGTGAAAATTATATCTTTCACCTTACAAATAAATAAGATTAGTAGGGCATATTTTGAATTTCTTGGATAATAAATTCTTATAGACGGGAAAGGTCTATTTGCTTATGAATTTCTGTCCTGCAGACACCTGTCCATTAGAGTTCTTTTGAAGCTGTGCTTAGTCAAAACATAAAATTGTTTTCAAATAAGTATCACGTGCAAAGTATTTGTCAATGGATAGATTGTCAGGGTTTTAGAGCGTGAGTGGTTATTCACCAGAATATTGTTTCATTCCATTTAGAACTGAGGACAATCATGAAAAACATCAGGGTGGAAGAAACAAATGTGGATCTACTTTCAAATTCCTTACTTTTAAAAAATTATTTTGAAATAACATTCCTGTCTTTTGCACACAAATACAAAAGTAATTTTTCCCTCCTCGGCTGTTAGACCTTCCTCCGAACCCTCAGAGGTAACGATGATCTTAGTACTTTAATTGTAATTTGGAAGAAGATGAGATAGAATAGACTTTAAGAAATTAAAATTCCATACCTCAGTCACTGCTATAGAAAAGCTGAAGCTGGGGAGTGTGGTGAGCACTACACACATCATCATAATAGGTCTCCTAGCAAAGGAGAAAAAAATAAGCAAAAGCAATAATGTACAAGATCAACAGTTCCTGTTACTTTTTGCTAACTTTGCAGTTCTTGTGCCATTCATCTATCATTTTTCTTAGAAGCTACTACTTCCCTATTTTCATTTCCCAAATGCTTGAGTATGGCAAAGGGGAACACACGCAAAAAAAACCCAAAAACCAAAAAAAAAACCAGAATGCTTTTCTAGAACAAAGGGGTGAGAGATTTCCAAATAAATAACACATCAAAGATAACTGAAAGTATCACAGTGCAAGACATATGACATGCAACATTTTCATATTTCATTCATTGGAATCCTGTCCCAGGGCTCAAGCTCTGGTGATCAACGGGAAAAAAGAATAGCGTGGCTTTCTTAAGTTATAATATAGTCCATGTTGTAACATTGATTTTTCAAAAATTACATTTAGAGATGATATGTAGATACTTAAGGATGTTTTAAATTGAAAATATTTGGATATTTTTTACTTGAACCAAAAAAAAAAATCATATATACATAAAAATCACATAATCTTTAAACTTGTGTTTGGACCACTTCTTAAACCTTACAAGATCAATCAATAGTTACTGAGGTATCACATGCATTTAATATTCTATATTATAACAGAGAAAATTTAAATATATGCTTAGCATCATTAATTTATGGGAAGACAAAATAAATATACTTAAAGCTTTTCTATAATGAAATACTTACCTCTTCTTCCCTTAATTAAATATATATTATAGTCATCACATTTATAGGATGGTATGTGTCTAAGCACAGAAAGCACTGGAGTGTTTCAAATGACTAAAAATTTCTCCTTGGTCTTGATAGGCATCCCTCTATTCCAGCCCCATCTCAGGTATTCTAGGTATAGATATAAGTTATGGGGTGGGATAGCCCGTCTCTCACAACCAGACCGGTATGACCTGTTAAAACCAGAGGTATGATGGGATTTTAAATTGTTAGCTTTGCCTCCTTTTCTGAGCCCAGATCCAGGTTCCTGCAGCACTCAGCTCTCTGAGGCTGGCTAGAGCGTTCAGAGTCCTCTTCTCAGCTTGACCTCTAAAAGATGGAGAGTGCTCCAGGAACTACTACTGTACCTCTTCTCTGTCTATGTTATCTTCCTTGATTATCTCAGCCTATCCCATGGCTTGAAATACTCTCCACTTGCCCATGGCTCCCAAACATATTATAATATACATATACTGGCCTCCATCCCGAGCCCTGATTTTGTACACTCAACTGTCTACTTGGCATCTCCACGTGGATGTCTAATAGGCAACTCAAACTTAACATGGCTGAAGGAGAATCCACATCCTTCTCCATACTGTTCTGATCATCATCAAATCCTGCCTGATTTACTGCCAAAATACATTTCAAATCCATCCTCTGCTAATATCGTGGTCCACCTACTATCATCTGTTGTCTACAGTATTTTCTAACCAGTTTCCTGTTAGTGCCTCTGTTCCTGCCTAGCAAAATTTTCTCCATAGATTCAACAGTCATATTTTTAAAATGTAAAACACATCACTGTTTTGATCAAAAATTCTGAATGCTGGAGTATGGGAGGAATGGGGGTTACTGCTTAATGAGTACAATTTCAGTTTTGCAAGATGAAAAGAATTCTGTGGACAGATGATGGTGATAGTAGCACAGTGACCAATTAGAATAAAATTGAAACCTATTACCCTAGCTACACTGCTCTCCATGATGTGCTTTCTCTTATTTCTCCTCAGCTGCTCCTCACTTAGAATGACCTAAATCTTCAACATCTACTTAACTCTGGTCATATTGGCCCCACTTCCAAGTCATATGCTGGCTATTGCTTTTGCCAGGGGCCTCTACTCCTCTATCTTCTATGTCTGGCTCCCTGTTGGCATCAAAAATATATATACAGGACTACCTGAAATTCTGCTGATCCTTTCTTTATTTGCTCATTGTTTGTCATATCCCTCTTTGCCCATACCCAAAGTAAGTTCAATGGGAACAGGGGCCTCATCTAAATTGTTCAACACTCTATCTCCACCATCTAGAACAATGTTTTTCAAAGTTTTTTGAGCAATGGAACTTCTGGTGAATCCCATGGACACTTCTCAGAACAGAATTTTTTAATGCATAAAATAAAATATATAGACTTACAAAACAAAGCAATTATGTTAAAAAAGTTATCCAAAATCTTAAAAATTTTTGATCTTTTAATAAATATGCCTATCTATGAACACAATGTCTTCTTATTTTCCTTGGAGTACTCAAGATCTAGCAGAAACTACAATCACTCATAATTTCAAGGTAGTGAAGATCATAAAGCATATTCTGAAGTATCTGCAATAATTATATGGCGATATGGAAAAATCTATGTAATAAAGTTACAGGTCTTGATAATACTACTGTGGTTTGTTACCAAAAATCACAATGAAAGGAAATGCTAGTTTTCAATTTGAGTTTAGTGAAAATAAAAATGTAACTTGTTTCTCATCCAAGTTCAAGAACCTCATGATGCCAGAGAACGTCTGGCAGATAGCAGAAATTCAATAAACACTAAATGAGCAGATAGAATAGTTAATAACTAAATATCAATCCAAGTCTCTGTTTTATTGAATCAGAAATAATGAAAACCTATATTTGGAAATCTTGACTTACTGCTAGCACATGTTTATAATTCATTAATGAGAGTTATGGCTTGAATTATGTTCCCCAAAAAGATATGTTGGAAATCCAAACCCTTAAGACTTCATAACTTAATTTGGAAACAGAGTCTTTATAGAGGTAATAAGTTAAAATAAGATAATTAGGGTGGTCCCTAATCTAACTTGACTGGTGTCCTTATAAAAAGGGAAAATTTATAGAAAGATATATACAGAGGGAAGATTATGCGAAGAAACACAGAAAGATGCCATGTGAAGATGAAGGTAGAGATCAATCAGGATGATATATCTACAAGCCAGGGAATGCTGAAGAGTGCCAGCAGAAAAGACTCTAGGAGAGAGGTCTGGAACGGACTCTCCCTGACAGCCCTCAGAACGGACACTCCCTGACAACATCTTGATTTCAGACTTCTAGCCTGAAAAACTTGTTTTTTAAGCCACTTAGTTAGAAGTACTTTGTTATGTCTGCCCTGGGAAACTAATACAGAGTATGCTATAGGAAAGAGGGGGCTCTGCTGTAACAAATACCTAAGAATGTGGAAGTGGGTTTGGAATTGGGTAATGGGTAGAGTCTGGAAGAGGGGGAAGACATGCGATAGCCAAAGACTAGATTGCCTACAAGAGACCATTAGTGGAAATATGGACATTAAAAGAAATCCTGGTGAGACCTCAGAAAGCAAAGAGGAGGGCTGTAGAGAAACACGTCTCTCTCTCCCTAGAGAATACATGTATTGTCAAGAGCAGAATATTGATACAGAATGTCAAAGGTGCTCCTAGTGAGGTGTCATACAGAAATAAAAACAGTGTTATTGGAAACTGGGGAAAAGGCGATCCTTTTCATAAAGGTGCAGAGAACTTGGCTGAATTGTGTTCTTCTGTGGGGAAGAAAATAGAACTTATAAGTGATCAACTCAGATATTTAGCTGAGGAGATTCCTAAGCAAAGCATTGAAGGCATGGCCTGGTTCCTCCTTGCTGATTATCAAAATGGGATAGGAGAGAGAGAAATTAAAGGGAGGATAATTAAGCAAAAAGGAGGCAGAACTTGAAGATTTGGAAAAATTTCAGCCTATCCATATTGCAAAACATGACAGCATGCTCTGGAAGAAACACTATGGAGGCAGCCTGTGAATCCAGCAGAAACATCAACAGCTTGCATTGAAGAGGGTCAGAGATGGGGCACAATTAAGGAAGGCTGTCAGACTTCTGGGATTCAATAAGCAGGAAATGGCTGAAAGAACTATTTGGCTGCAAATATATCATATCCGTCTAGAAACAGGAAGAATGACTATGATGGTACTTCAGAGGCCAGGGAGGTTCCACGGCCACTGCAGGCCCAGAGGTTCCCTTCTCAGAGCCAGAGGCCAAGGCTGCTGCTCACGGTTAAGGGGGTGAAGCTCCATCCTGATAAACCTGAGGATGAAGTATCTAGCCACAGTGGATGCACAAGTCTTCAAATTTAATGAAATTTGCCCTGCTGCCTTTCAGATTTGCTTAGGACCCATGATTCCTTTTTTCTTCCCATATCTCCGTTTTGGAATGGGAATGTCTATCCTATGCCAGCCCCACATTGTACTGGGGAAGCACACAACTTGTTGCCTGGTTCCACAGGTTTGCAGATGGAGAGGAATTTTTGCCCCAAGATAACTCCTACCCAGAGTCTCACTCCTAACTGATCTAGATGGTTTAGATGATGAATTTTGGGACTTTGAGTTCATGATGTTTAGATGAGACTTTGGACTTAAGAGCTGATGCTGGAATGATTAAAACTTTGGAGATATTAGGATGGAGTGAAACTATTTTGCAGAGGGGCGGGGGGCAGAGGGAAGGCAGTTATGGGTTGAATTATATCTCCAAAAACAGACATATTGAAGTCCCAACCCCAAGTACCTCAGAATGTGACTGTATTTGGAAATAGTGTCATTTCAGAGGTAATAAGTTAAATGAGGGCCTAGGGTGGGCCCTGATCCAACATGACTGGTTTCCTTATAAAAAGGAAACATTTGGAGATTGATGTGCAAAAAGAAAGACTATGTGAGGAGACTCATAGAAAGTGAAATGTGTAGATGAAGGCAGAGATCAGGGTGATGCAGCTACAAGCCAAGGAATGCCAAAGGATGCCATCAAGACAACAGAATCCAGGAGGGAGGCCTGGAACAGAAGGGACCAGCTCCAAATACACTTGGATGTCAGATGTCCAGCCTCCGGAACTGGGAGAAAATAAATTTCTGTTGTTTAAGCCACCAAGTCTGTGGTACTTTGTAACAGCAGTCCTAGGAAACTAATCCAATGAGTAATGGAATTTATGTTAGAAATATCATAGACACTTCTTTGGAGGTGTACTCAAGCTAAAACTAATGCAGGGCTGAAACCACAGTACAGACCAGACCGGCTGAAGAGAAGGACTTGGGGACGTGGAGTAATTTCCAGATGCCGAGTTACGGTATTACCAGTAGAGCTCTGTGCGCATCTGTAGCAAATCATCAAAACAAAGGTCTTTCTCAGGAGCAGGCATGTGAAGACAGACCTGAACTCAGTCACGGTCAGTTAAAGATTCCCATTTGTGCAGCAAGAATTCTGGCCCCGAGATTTCTCACAGAGGAAGCATGGTGAGTGGAAAGGTCAGATAATAAGAGAAACCACTCTGGTCAGAAATTCACAGAGGTTCCCCTTTACCTACATCATTAAGTCAAAGTTTGCTCCCCTGTCATTCAAGGCCTCCCGCAATCTGGCCTTAACAATCCAACATAAAATAACGCTCCCACTGTACACTAACCCCAGGGAGCTCTCACTCCATGCCAAGTCTGTAGAAAAGTATTTTACAGACATTACTCAAACCCCACAACAACTCCGAAAAAGTTGGTTTATTTGGTTTACAAATGAAGAAAGTGATGATTTTAATTTGCTCAAGCTAGGTCAAAAAGGGAACCTTCCCTACTACCAGTACTAAGTTTTGATGACTCCCTTCTCTGAGCTCATCAAAGACTTGTGGTAGGTCACACACTATTTAGTGATTTAGTGTATATTGTTTTACATTACTTCCTAATTTTTTCATGTGTAACTGTGCACTCTCCACAGTAGACTACAAGATCCCTGAGGAAAAAGACAATACCTATTGTGTAGTCAGATATTCCCCTACAATATTCTGGGAATAATGCTGGTTAGAATGAAGAATCTGTGTAGGGAGGTAGTTTGGAAAAGTAGACATAAGTCAGAGAATGGATGGCCTAGGATGCCAGGGTAAGTCCGAGACGTGATGAGACTAGATTACCCGATGTCCTCACTAGATAGATCTGCCAGGCAATCAACGGCTACTCAGTAAATGTTTACTAAAAGAGGAACTGAGAACAGGAAGGAAGCTCAGATAGGTAAATTCAGACCTTTTCTAACAAAACTCGAGGGTAGACTAGTGGATCCCTGTTGACTTGGAGAAGTTCTAGTAAAACTGTGCCATCTAACATATTTACTAGTAACCCTGGGAGAAGAAGCTATGCTTATCTCATTTGCAGATGAAACCAAATCAAGTGTCAGCTAGCGTTTTGAGTGACACAATCAGGATTCAGAAGATCGCAATTGATTAAAAATAAGGCTAACACCAATATGATGATATTTAATAGGGATGAGAGTAAATTATTGAATTCAGATTTAAAAAATAGTTTGCGTATTCATCCATTCACCCATTTACCTAAAACGTTGTTAAATGTGTGTCCTAAGGCCTGTTTGAAGGATAGAAAGACATGTAAGACACAATCTGGCTTTAAGGCACTTACAGAGTTATGGGAGTTGCCTAAGTGCAAGATGAGAAAACTGTGCCTTGAGAGCAAGTTTTTCAGGGAATTTTAGTTAATCACACCCTCAATTATGAAACAAGTGACACAGTTGCAATTAAAGTCAACACATCGTATCAAGAGCCGAAGTCAATGGCTGCATCGTTAGGACATCAGGTATCAATGAGATCACATCTAGGCATTAACAAGTCAGCCAGCATCCCAAGGAGACATCCAAAGGGTAAAGGATCCAGAAATCATAGGGTGAGAATAACTAATGACATCTGGACACTGGATAAAAGACTTAGCAGACTGAGAAGAGATATATTGAGCTAGCAGAGTGATGTGGCAATCTTCAAATATTTGAAAAGCTTACATATACATACACAATGAGCTAAGAGAAGTTGCCCAGAGAAGACACAATTTTGAGAATCGTCATCATGCAAGTGGCAGTTTCTATTAGAGCCAATGAGAGTGCTTGCAAAGCAATGAGAGGGGAAAATCAGGGGTCAGTGGGTACAGCCCCTGGCCATGGCTAAATTCACTGGCATACAAAGGGAGGGCAGAGGATATGAAATCTACAAAGAAGATGGAAAGAAAGTCACATGGTAGCAGATTTTATTTCAATATAAGGAATAAGGAAGAATATACTCAAGAGACACAAAAAGTAGTGAATTCGCTAGAAGATCAGAGGTAAACTGCCTGTATTGTGAGCAACAATGTAGTAGAAGGAATCTAAGTGCCTTCCAGCTTCAGGATTCTGCAGTATAATGTCAACACTGAATTGTACAGGTAAGGGGAAGAAGAGATTTTTTTTGAGGGGGTGCAACTGATATGCAGAAAACACTTTTCAAGATATTACTCTATCAACAAGAACTGCAAGGGAAACAGTGAGCAGAGAAGAAACAAAGTACAGGACACCAGCTGAGGGTGCCCCAGCATCAGGTAATAAAATGCTCTTCATGCTTCCTTGAGCAAAAGAACCAGGACCAATGACCTGGCACTGGATCTTAACATATGAAAATGTGGGGAACCTTGCCACTGTAGGGTGGTCCTGGAAATAGGGGCCTAGCTGGGGTGAATAAATCAGTCATAGAGAACCAGGAGCTGATGCAAGAGGTGAAAGAGGAAGAATGAATGGAATCTGGTGACTTACTGCATATGCCAGGAAAGAAAGGCAAAAAAGTAAATCCCCTCTTGGATTGTTGGACAGGGTGGGGGAGGGGGGGCAAGAGGGGTGGAGAGAGGAAGGAAAAACCTGTAGTCAAGTATCATACAGTTATTACTACTGAGTATTTAAGAGGATGAGAGACTCCGTGAGAGAAATGGGAGTGCTCTGAGAAGTAACTGTCAAGCACCACTGTTAAGTTCATGGTAATTTACCGATGACCTCAGAGGTGCTGAAAAGAGCAAGCTCTATTTCCTTCAGCATAGTGTCCAGCAGTGCCCAGATGTTATTGGTGCTGTGCCCATCACTGCTGTGGAGTAGTAAGGTGTTCTGGAGACAGACACCCTGGGGTTAGTGTTGGCTCCAGTACCCACTGGCTATGTGGTTTTTTAATCTCTGTGCCTAATTTCCTTATTTGTAAAATAGGAGCTATAAGTTCTTACATAAATCTTACAGAATTAAAATAATATAGGCAAAGTGTTTACAAGTATGCTTGGCACACAGTGACTGTTCAAAACATATTTTTTTTCCCAAAACTGCAATTACAATTAATATTACTACTACTACTACCTTAAACAAATCAACAGAAAAATCTCATCGAATATGTTAAGGACTTAAGCAAAGTAAAATATCGTCCAAAATATTAGAGTCTTTCAAACTTGGAACTGCCCAAGTTTCCTGACAGGTTATGTCTAAAACAATTAAACTCTAGAAAACTTGAGAGGATTCCTGAAATGTAGCCCTGGGTCCCAAGACAGTGTGGGAATCCCCAAGGGTCCTCCAGAATCATCATGTCCCAAGGCACCCTCTCCATGGAGGTGTGCTCCACTTCCTGGCTAGCCTTGCTCAATGGTTCCACATATTCACTGTTACTCCTGGAAAAAAAATTTCTCTACTTTACTGGGGTATACAATTTGGTATGTATATAAATAGCTTTTCTTCATTTCTCAAACCATCTCCCTAAGTCTATTATAAACTATGACAGGCATCCCTAAAAAGAAATCACCATTCGAAAAGAATGAGGAATTGTTTAACAAGAGTAAAGGAAAGAGCACTCGATTAAAGTTCAGACTCTACTGTTGACTTAGTTATATGTCTTCACTCTCTGACATGGTCTCCTCCCTTATAAAATGGGAATGGCATCCATCTGGTCAACTTCACAACACCAACATGCAGGTCTAGTGGAAAAAATGAAACATAAAAGTACTGTGTATATGCAAAATACTTTAGAAAATAGTCAAGATATCACCATGTTGGCCCTAATTATTCTCAAAGGATAAAAGAGACCTATGAGACTGTCTCAACTTAAAAATTTTCTTCCTTTTTATCGGTTTTATCATCACTTCTACCACTTCTCATAATCATTCTGAGGATTAAACAAGTTCATGTTTTAAATGAAAATACTAAATTCAGCCTGAGGTAGTGAGATGCCAGGCGCTGTGCTCAGAACTTTATGTGCAGTCTTAGTCACCCCAATGAAGAAACTAGGTTGTCTCTGTTTTGTTCATGAGAACACTAGAATTTAAAGAGTTGAAATAATTCACAATAAGGGTCACAGTCAATGTCAAAGCTGGGATTTGAACTCAGGTCTGCACCTCTCAGCTGTACTGCCAGGGCACACCCTTTACTAGCTGGATGACTCACTCACCCTCTCCTGAATACCAGCCTCGCAGGCTCAGGATGCCAATGTGACCTGCATGGAGGTTTTCCAATAGGATCCTCAACAATATATCTGTGAAAGCTAAGGATCTATGAAATGTCACACAAACAACTATTTAAGTATTCTTCAAAAATAATTATACTTTTAATACCTACTTTCTAGAATAGCAATTATTTTTACATCTTCTTCATCTAGCAATTAAGATATGGCACACTATTATTACCACATATATTAAAATATCCAAATACACATCTTTGAGGAATTATATATAATATCCAAATATGCATCTTTGGGGGAAATGTATCCTAATGACACTAAACAAGTTGATTTTTTCTTGAAACACATTTGGCATTCAAAGTCAGAAAGAATAAAAAGTTGCATGATAGAGGAAATAGCACAGAATCAGACTGATCGAGGATCCCAAATCCCAGCTCCCCCACTGACGAACTTTATCACCCGACAAAGTTAATCATTTCTTTGAGTTTCTGCTTCTTCATCTATAAGATGAGAACACTGGCACATACCTCACTGGGTTGTCATAAAGTACAGAATGCGTGAAGCTCCTAGCATAGTGCTCAGTAGCTATTTCTCCTCTTCTGTGCCAGGAAGAGAACAATATGATAGTGCTTATGAATGAGGCCATGAGGAAGTAGTTTCATAGTTTCACTGAAATTATAGATACCTGTCATATATCTACAACTGTCTAGAATACTTGTGAGCAGCCACACCCACAAACAGAAACGAAAGCCTGCAAGAGGATTTCCCAAAAGAAATCACCAGAAGATGCCATTGTTGTGACAGCCCAACACATTAGCACAAGGGGACTACGTGAAGCAGATGCACAAAAGGAAATGTGCGCTGGGAAGTAGAAACGAAAGACGACTCTCTTTCCTACTCTCAGCTGCCCCAGGAGATTGAGACCTTCAATGAAGTAATGGTTAGAAGTGCCAACTATGAAGTCAGAGGGACCCGGGTCCAAAGTCGGGCCCTTCCACTCACTAGTTAACTGACTGGGAAACTTGTATAACTAATCGTCAGTTTCCTCTTGTGAATAATAATGATAAACTTATGAAAGTACCTGCTTCATGAGGTGGTATAAACTGAAATGAAATTCATATATAAATCTTTTAGTACGTAAATGTTCAGTAAAGCAATTATAGCTTGATGATGATACATGATATGGGAAGGTTTGCTGCCTGAATGATATTAAGAACCCAGGGTCCTAGGAATTCAAGCGAATGGAAAAGAAAAAGGTAAAAGAGCTCCTTTCTGGGCTAGCATGGGGCAGTTTCCTATTGGTTTCCTCCTGTGATCATTTGGACCTTCCAATCTCCTGGCCCAGCCAAAGCCACTCCCAGGCGGTGTGAGGAGTGGAAGGCCCAGCTCAGATCCAAACCCACCCCTTAGGTGATCCTAAGGTTTGGAAAACCCCTAAATCCCACTGATAAAAGCAGTGCCAACCAAATAATTTATTTCCGGAAACCCCTTAGGAGCTCTGCCCACAGAAAGTCCCCTGGTAAGGTTCTCGAGGCCACATCCGGTGTTGGTATCAGTAATTAGATATGCTTCACTAAGTCCACACTTCAGCTCTTCCCTTCTGTACCAGTATTTCTAGCTATATTATTGTATTTATTATTTTTACTTTTCTATCCTTGCTTATACTAAAATTCTCAGCTCCTAGCTTTTCAAATACACTCCATATTGTTCAATTTTAAAATAAAAGAACAAGATGAAAGAAAATTTAAGTTATCCAAGAAAACAAAGAAATCCCAGATGAGTAAGAATCAGATCTGAAGATCTAAAAAGAAAAATATATTAGTATCAGATTATTTGTTCTCAATACCTCTAGTGGGTCAATAGTCATTAGCCAAACTGTTAATTAAATCAACACCATCAAGGTAATCAAATTTACCAACATAGTAAAGTATTTTTTAATCTAATTAAAGGAACTAGCTGCTTAAAATTCTCAGTCGGTTAATGGTCAAAGGACCTTAGACCTGTAAAACAGGCAATGATAACATTCTGAAATAGACATTACTTTGTTTTATACAAAAGTAAAATTCTATATTATAATCTTGCAGTTATGACTTTTGTACATTAACCCTGATAACTTTATGCGACTGAGTACACATAGGATTAGGTCCAACAACTCAGGATTCCATAGACTCATGCTAACTCCTATCTTCCGAACACATGTAATTTGTTAGTATAGGTCAGTAAAATTGATCCTACAAAAATATGGAAGGGGGAGGAGAGAGGAAGGAGGTAGACAGGGGGAAAAAGGAAAAAAAGAAAAAGAAAAAAATGTAAAATCATTTTTTCAATTAAAAAAATAAAACACAAATCTGAGACTATAGGGAAAAAAATATGGAAAATACCATAAACAGAAACAGTTATTGTTACTTCTCATTAATTTTACATTATGTCCATCTCTGCTATGTTAACATCCTTACACACAGTAATGAGAAAACAGCTTTGAAAGCATCCAAGGGATACCCTGTCAAAGAATTCTTTTACTTACCATCCTTTAATCTTTTTGGAAAGATGCCGTTTCTTGAATAAGAGAACTTTGATGGGAACCCAAATCAGCAGACTCACTGAAGCCACATATGCAATCGAACAGGAAACAATCAGCCAATAATACGTTTT
The DNA here is from genome assembly GCF_902729225.1 of Pteropus medius. Taxonomy (NCBI): domain Eukaryota; kingdom Metazoa; phylum Chordata; class Mammalia; order Chiroptera; family Pteropodidae; genus Pteropus; species Pteropus medius. The sequence continues at coordinate 4,176,237 of NW_024347790.1, read as the reverse complement.
CTCATGCTCATGCCTTGTCCTTTGATAGGCAGTGGCAAACTGTTCCACAATCGCAATAGTGGGGATGGAGAAAGCAGCGAATTCAAGAAGCTCAAACACCACAAGCTTGATTATTCTTCCAGAAGTCATTCTGAGGCCGTGAGAGCTGCTGAGGGCCAGACGCTCCCCCTCTGACTAGGAGCAGCATATGGACGCAGATCCTGAACTAGGATCAAGTTCCTTGTACTCGAATCACTAACCAGTGACTTTTTATTCTTTTATTGACCCTCATATGGTTCAATGATCTTCTAACTTAACAACCGAGGTCTCTTAAAGAAACAGCAGTTGCGAAAGTGATCACCTAACGCGTCTGCACATCCGTTATTAGAAATCAAATGGACTTCCGAACATGCTTTGAAGCATTGTTTAAAAAGAGGCCTTTTGCTGTAGCTTTAATTGCTCCTTTGAGCACACAAAAAACATTTATGTAATATTTAACACTGGTTAAGTGGAACCATTGGAAGAAAATAATTTTACAGTTAAAGGGGAATCCAATCCCCTATTTTTATATCTCAGCAAATTCAGGCAAAGTGAAATATCCAAAACTTGAGTCTTCATCTTGGAAAATGACCCTTTATTTTTCTTCGAAGTGCTTGAAAAGGGAGTTTGGATTTACTTTGTCAACTTTCTAACCAGACTTCTTTAAGGTACTTCGCATATTTATTTGTTCTTAAAAATTAATTGCTATGTAACAAAGATTAATGTTATTTTCATTCTGTTGGTCAGGAAACTAACATGGCCATATTAGAAACCTGTTATCAGGATTTAGCACTAAATTAAGAGCTACCTACATCTAGTCCAAAAGCATATCGAATATTAAAAGATAACAACTGTCTCCATGAACATCCTTCCTTAGCACCTGTGAGCTCTTTGCTAAATGTTGGGGCATCAAAATGAGTGACGAAAGGTTCCTGCCCTGAAAATGCTCACAGCCCACTGGAGAAAACAAACTTATAAACAACAAAAAGTAACAGAGGTCAGAATTATAACATTAATGCTATGGTAACACAGAAGAGAACTTCCTCTTTGGGCTGTGGGAAGGGGAAGGAAAATAAGGACAAGGACGAACGGGAGGTGTTGGAGTGTGACATTTCAGGCAGTAAAACGAAGCAAGGAAGCTAGAATGAGTTAATCTGATGAGGCATGAAGGAAATAGGGGAAGGCAATGATAGGAAAGTCATCTGGGGTCAGAATGTGAATGTCTCACAAAAGAATTAGGGTGTATGTGTGTCAGTGAAAAAGCAACTTTTTCTGAACAAAGGAGTTACTTGATCATCTGGAAAGGACGAGTGCAAGTGTGAAGGATGGACAGGAGCAGCCTTAACTTGGAGGCCAGAAGCCAGCTGGGAGCAGCGGAGGCGTCTGGGCAAGAGACGAGAACCTTGGCTAAGACAAACAAAGCAGGAGTGATAACGAAAGCACCGCATGCAAAGACACTGGAGTTCCTTCTACATGCTTGCTGTTACATGGCTTCCTCTGTGCCTGTTGGCAGATCAGTGCAAGCCAACATTTCTCTAGGTCTCTCTGTCCCAAGGCCCTTTGCAGAAGGGGACCTGCGCCGCCTGGCACTCCAGATGCACCTAGGATTCTTCTGGTGGTAGCTCTGAGGAGTAACACCCCGTTCTCCCCCTGCAGAATAATGAATCAGACAGTTCCTCGGGCTATCTAGTATTTTATTTAAACTTGAATTTTGAATTCACTGAAATTTAGCAGAAGTCCTCTCAAACGAAAGAGACTTGGAAAAATGGTTACAAGAATATGAAATATATAATTGACATGAATTCTCCATGCCATCCCTAACACAAATTTCTTTTTCAAAGATACTAGAGGTGAGTCTCCGTGTCACGCATGACAAAAGAGTGATTTTAAAATGGGAGATGTTGAGAAGGGAAAGATTTTTGTTCAGAAGTGTGCTCAGTGCCATACTATGGAAAAAGAGAGGCAAGCGCAAGACGGCCAAATTTCCAGGGCTTATGTGAGTGAAAGACAGGTCAGGCCCCGGATTTTCCTGCAGAAATGGCAATAAGAACAAAGACATCACCTGGGGAGAAGAGATACTGATGACCCCAGAGTATTTGGAGAATCCCAAGAAATACATCTCTGAAACAAAAAGGATCTTCGCCAGCATTAAGAAGACAGGAAAAAGGGCAAACTTGATGGCTTATCTCCAAAAAGCTATTAAGGAGTAATAGTTGGCCACTGCCTTATTTATTACAAAACAGAAATGTCTCATGACATTTTTTTATGTGTACCATATTTAAATTGATCTCATATACCAGAATTCAGATCATGAATGGCTGATAGAACATCTCCTTTGAACAGTCCTGATTTTAAAAAGCTAGGCTTATGGTTAAATGAATATGATCAGCTTTTTGTACTTTGATGGTAATTTCAGTTCGCCAAGTGCCACCATTGTTTTCCTCTTCCAAAGATAGGACCAGACGTGATTAGTAATGTTTAACTTTTCACAGAAGTGGTGAATGCCATCTCAAAACCTGTAGCTCGGCTTTATATTTATATTCATATTTCTAAAACTGGTTATAGTAATATGTTTAAATACTGAGGAAAACCCCTCATTGTCTCATAGAACAGCAAGACTTGCTTATGTTTCAAGTTGTGTTCATTAGCCTGTTAAAAGGCAAGGGCTGAAGGTAAGGTGGCGATGTCCACTTTATCTTTTTGGTCCTAACTGTATCAATTTAATTAAAATTCCCTGTATCTATACTGTTGCCTTTTATGTAATGAATGGCATTTTAGTATGATTTATGTATATAATACCAAATAAAGAATACTTAACACTTCTCAAAAAAAGATAGTAGATACAAATTATATACTAGATACAATACTTTTACTTATTAATATTTGCAGTTGTAAAACTTTCACAAGCTAAAAAACTAGAAAATAATTTTAGACGAAAAAAATCAATTAAACAAAGCAATTCCAGCTTAATAAAATTTTGTGCTCTATTTTTTTTTTTTTTCTTCCACTAACTTGTTTTTCCTCACCTCTCAACAGAAGCAAAATAAATTCCCCTTCCACTTATCCCTTTAAGGGGATACTAAAGAACAGTGACAAAGCCAAGAGGCAAACAGAAGACAGGGACAAGCCTTGGTCAACTGCTTCCTGGCTGGGCATCTTGGGTTGAATTTGACTGCCTTCTCCTGATCTTACAGGAGAACGTGAAAAAGTATAGCCTTTATCCTCCCACCCTCAGTTTAAGTCCTGCGTGAATCCTTTTCTTACTCTCCTCCCCGAACCCAGCAAAAGTGAGCAGTTCCTCTGTTGCATCAAAACACCTTTTGAATACTTCTGTATTCGTTCAGACTTCTAGTGCAGCACTTCCCACCCTATGGTGCTGGTACATTGGGTACCCCTACAAAACCGGAAGCTCCCTGAAGGCAGAGAACATCTGCTTTCATCTTTGTATCATGTCTCAGCTCAGTGCCTACCACATGATACATATCTGTGGGAGGAATGAATAGACAGATGAAAGGTAAGAGAAGTGGTGGGCAGCAGGAGAAATGTGCTAGGCTCTGATAATGGCCGATTCATCTTTTATTCCAAAGGAATGCTGGCCTTTCAGGAGAAATCACGTACTACCTGTCCCAATAATCTGTCCACTCAGCCCGCAAGCTTCCACTTCCTTGCATGGTCCCACTTATAGCCCTCACGTCTCCCTCCTCCACAGCCAGAAAAGACATAGGCCCTGGGACTGCAGTTTCTTCATCTCGTCATGCATGTCAGGAAAAGGCTAAGCCCCTTTGCAAGCACTCACAAAGACTTCAGAGGTCCTAGTGTTACAATATCTTTCCCAACCTTTTCCAATCCATGTGCCCTCAAAAAGGTATATTCCATAATAAATCGAACCACTAATGAAAGAGGCTGGGGAAGCCTGTCTGGTAGTTGTTGGGTCCCAGGCAAAGTCTTCAATTATTTCAGAGTCCTCAGCCCTTCTAGAGTGTCATTTGTCTACATTTTCCCATAAAAGATTGGGAGGCAGGAAAGGATCCTTCACGAGAGATAGAGGAATTAGCCAGTTTGACAAAGAAAGAAATGTCATTACACCACCATTAAGCTACTGGGAAGAAACAACGCCAGACCCTGGACTTGGAGAAAAAGACAAAGGGAAATGAGAGGGAGTTTAAAATGACCTACCCTTCAGCTAAGACCAGTTTATGTCAATCCTGACTCCTTCCCTTGTAAGTCCCCTGACACATCTGCCACACAATTGGACTGCCATTAGTTGGAAGGACATGGAGGAGGGCATGTTCAAACCACCCAAATTCTTTACTTGGATTCATCCAAGACTGCTTCAAAGAACTGTGCCCCTTGGTATGTCTTTAATGCTGGGTTTAACAACTTCCTAGCAGGAAACAGATTTGGTTTTCTGAAGCTGGGTCCGTAGTGGAAAGACTGAGTCTTGTGGTTAGAATCACTTCCATGCAGCAGTGTTGATGCAATGTTTTTTATTTTAGTAAGCAGAAGATATCATGCTGTCCAGGGTAACACCTGTTCTCCACTCTTCCAACTGTCATTTCCTTCCTGGAGGCAGGAAGTCGAAATTGAAAGTCTCTTATATTGTTAGTAAGATCATTTGTAATCTCAAGGTTTGTTCATTGTTTTCGGTGTAGTCTGTGAAACAAAATGTGCAAACTGCCAGGGAAGTTCTGACATATCTGTGGTTTGTTTCCTGTGATCGTATGGGGTTGATGCAGGAAAAGGCAGGAGCTGGTGACAGGGAAACTGCTCTGCGGATCAAGCTGGATCTATGGAGAACCTAGAAAACAGGTGAAAGTATGTCCCCGGGCCTAATCTACTGAATACTTATAATTTTTAATATGTATGTATTTCCAAAATACATTACCGATTCTCATAAGCAGGTGTCACCAAATAAATCATTTAAAGTGAATTCATAAGATTATGTCACCATCTGATATGTGCCCCTTTTACCAATGTTATGTTATCATAGTCCAGACTACACTAAATTTGTATTATGGGGAAAAGTA